>NW_022147237.1:354734-357414 GCF_002938485.1 Sitophilus oryzae | reverse complement strand
GGAATAGGCAATGCTTTTGTTTATATTATACAGTATTATATCTGTTGCGTGTATATTTAGCACGTTAAAATACCTTGGGAGACTATTGGGAGA
This sequence comes from Sitophilus oryzae, assembly GCF_002938485.1. Classification (NCBI taxonomy): domain Eukaryota; kingdom Metazoa; phylum Arthropoda; class Insecta; order Coleoptera; family Curculionidae; genus Sitophilus; species Sitophilus oryzae. The sequence goes on along the minus strand of NW_022147237.1, from coordinate 357,321 downwards.
TAATTTGAAAGACTACCTGTATCTTTTTTCTACTCCATTTTTCAAATTGTTATTGCTCGAAATGCATTGGATAAATATAAATAATGAATAGAACCTTTGTTGTGTAGCAAATTTTATAATGAATATTTTTGACAAGAATAAAATTTTCTGTTCGACTAATGGTTTTCGAGAAAAACGAGAAAAACCACCGCAGTGCGTATTGGGGGTGGTTTTTGGGGGTGAAGCTCACACTTTACAGTTAGGAACTCTTTTGATTTTAAAAAGTCTCCTTTTAGTACGTATAACCTCAACATATCAAAACTTTATAAATTATTTTTTCTAAATATGCTAATATCAATGTACTATTATGTAACGTAACTCCTGGCTCTTTCTTCTCATTACGGCTTTTACACTTGAAAGCCTGAACACATCACCATTGTAATAAAGTTTAAACAAAGTTTACTACACACAACAAATTATTAAAAATCGCTAAAATTGTCGCTGTTGACGAGATGGTGACTCATCCGCAGGCTCCAATATGATGGCGTCTAACGTAACAAAATTTGCTGCAGCCCGTATATGGGCGTTACATGTCCTTGTATTCTTTAGTCCTTGGTCGTACCAAAGTTTATGCATGGCACGAATGGTTGTCGTCTCGGTGCACTCAGTCATGTCATATAGGTGTTCTGGTGTATCCCCATTTTGCCCACAGAATCTACCTTCACCGTTGTTTCTTAGCTTCAATCTACTGAGGTGTTCATTGAGGAAACAGTTAAAAACCTTTAATAATTTAAGTGACAATCCGAAGTTAGTTCTTACTCATATATGCCTATATGGTAATACATATTTAATTATTCTATATGCTAAAATTGTTTTACTATATTAAATCCGCATTTACTTCGTTAAAACAACTGAATTGTGCGACACAATTGAATAGAAAGTTAGGAAAAGTGATGTGTCAACTTCGAAATGAAACTGTCTAAAAGGAGATTAGGTTGGCGTATAATAAAGGCGGAATAATTTGATTTACGCTTCAATTAATAAGAAAAGTCACGTGGAGAAATCTGGTATTCAGTAATTATTCCATATTCTTTTATTAAAGATCGGCTTCAATAATTACCCGATATAAATAATGGTTACGTATTCTAAGCGGCAGATAAATAGATAACATTTCAGAGAAATGGTATACAATCATATACTCAAATGATTAATATAATGTGATAGCATGAGACTTGAGAGACCTATTTTGATAATATATACCAAGAGATTTGCTTATTAGAAAGCAGTCAACAGCCATAGCAAATTGACTGAAAACAATCTTCAATAATTACCTGAGATAAATATGGTTACCTACATATTCAAAATAGTTTTTTTTTAAATATATATAATACATATAATACCAAACGATAAAAAAAATAGCGTCAAAGACGGCTGGGGAATGACAATCGATGATAATTTTGGCGAGGTCAAGCCCCAGATGTCATTTACTTATCCCGTACTCTACCTTATTTTGCACTTACTGCCAGTTAAAGCCTTAAGAAGCTTATATTTTATATTTTTATTGAGTAAAAACGATTTTAAATTGCGTAGTTACAAATTCTAGAAAATATATTTTTTGGAAATAGATTTGTGTGTCTGAAAACGTTCTATCATCTTTTAATCTTTCTATAATTGTTAATTTTCCACAAGTCTTATGTCAACTTTTAGTCTAGAGTTTCACCTCGCAAAAAATTATTATCGATTTCAATCCCCAGCCATTTTTATCATACCATACTACTCGGCATCCCTAGTGTAGCTTGGAAGATTAACCATGTACATTGATTAATTTTCACCCATCATATAGAAGCAAACCAGTAAACAAACCATTTGTTTGTTCACTGTTTAATTTAACAACAGTCAATTACCATATGATCGAAGAAAACGATAATATTAGATACAATGACTGAGGGTAATGATGAGCAAATGTAAGCTGGTCTTGCAGTTACTAAGTAGTCTTGGTCTTGGTCTTGGAGGGTCCAGTCAAGGTCTTTCTAGAATACTCTTGCAAGACTTGCACAAATTAAGCAAAGAAAATAAAGTCCTCCTACTCTAGGTGCCTGCTCACCAAGGGATAGAAGGCAATGAAAAAGCAAATGATCTAGCTACCAAAGAAGCGAACACTCCACTAACTGGATCAGAACCGTTATTTTTTCCAAACGGGAACCAATTGAAAGCGAAACTAAAGAATCTGGAAGACTCCATCCGTAACTTGGAAAGGGTGTACTCCAACGATCTAAGACACTCGAAAAAGTTACTCAGAACTTACGACCGAGAAAAATCAAAGGTTTTCCTTGATTTAAGTAAAAACAATCTTCGGATTGTCACGGGGTTTCTAACAGGACATTGTCTCCTCAACGAACACCTCAGTAGGCTGAAGCTGAGAAACAACGGCGAATGCAGATTCTGTGAGGAAAATGGGGAAACACCAGAACACCTTATCACTGAGTGTGCCGAGACGACGACCATTCGTGCCATGAACTTTGGTACGGCTGATGTCGAGGATGGAGAGCTGGCCTCTGTGGAGCCGTCTCAGATATTGGCTTTTTGTTAAGGCCCTGAGACTGTATGA
>NW_022147237.1:243218-331592 GCF_002938485.1 Sitophilus oryzae | reverse complement strand
CATGGAGTTGAAGGATGGTTCTTGAGTCCGCCTTGAGTTGGTTAACACTTGGAAAGCAGAACGTGTCTCGGTCCAGTTAAGTGGACGTGTTCGCTCCTTTTCTAAGCTAGATTATTTGCTTTTCATTGCCTTCTCATACTCCTTGGTGAGCAGGCACCCAGGTGAAGAGGACTTTGTTTTCCTTTGCCTAAGGTGTGAGTGCGAGCGGTGCGTCTATGCATTCTTTGAGCGCGCAACCGAATTGATTGATACTGGAAGTTGAAATCGCCTTTAAACGCTCGCTTGAATATCGGTTAAGATGGTTTCTTCTTGTTTCCGATAGTTTCCTATCCTAAGATAAGTTGTACGCATCCTTCGATAGCGTAGATTTTTGCTTGAAGGATGCTGGAGTGTGGCCATTGGTTGGGAGTAAATTTGCTCTCGGCCCAAACACTCCGATCTGTTCCCGTATTGGTTTGGAAGCATCAGTATAACAATTATGGTATGGTCCCCCCCCCCCCCCCCCCCCCTTGTTAACTGCTGGGCAGGCGTTTCGCTCTTCCAATCTTTTGCTCGAATACTTACATTGCAATGTTTGTCAAATTTGTACGTTCTTGGCATATCTTCCACTGGAAGTTGCAGGAGTGGTATTTCCTTTTTAAGGGTGTTTCAAGCCCCTGATCTGACAATTCTCCCAGTACTAATTCCGTTAGTGGCATTCTAATCATTGTCGAACTGGCATAACTACCGACGAAAATATGCAGCGGTGTTAGGTCTATAATGACCTCCATTACTGCCCTTGGAAGCGAGGTCTCCCAAATGGCTCCTGTGAAAAGCTGCTAGTCCCTGAGAACTTTGCTAAGGGTTTAGGCCTTTGTCCGTCCGTTTTTCTAAGTTTTGTGCTCACAAAGGCAACTGCTCCATAAAGTAAACATGGGTCCTTACTATGCATGGTTATACATCCAGCGCACACAAATGTTTAGGGGAGCGCCCCAGCGTATTTCCCACGCAGCCACGTTTCTGCATATCATGAGAACCTTATCCAGAGGCTTTGCTGTAGTGTTCTTAATATGCCTGTTCCAAAGGAGTTTACTGTCCAGGGTTATTCCCAGGTTTTTAACTTCCTGTGTTGGCAGTATTACCTTTCCATCTAGTTGGATTCTTTTCAAGTTTTCCAGACTTCGCCTTCTGGTGAATGGCACTATCGCGGTTTGTCTGAGTTGATACTAAGCCCGACAGTCCTACACCATCTCTCCAGTGATACGGAGTCCATCTTGAGAAATATCACACAAGGTGCCTTCATGTTTCCCCAGAGCGATCATGACTATGTAATCTGCATACCCAATGCAGAGTATTCCCGCTAGAGTTAAATCATCTAGTAGTTCATCCCCCACCAAGCTCCACAGCAAAAGGGAGGTTACTCCACCTTGTGGAGTTCCTTGCGTTGTTTAAAAAAACTACCAGTTTTAAGGTGCCCATCTGAAGCCCCTGATGAATCCCAAACCAGCGAATAATAGTTCAGTTCACCCCTTCCTTGTTCTAAGAGATGCCTGACGCATTATTGGTATATTGTCAAACGCCCCCGCAATAACCAAGCAAGCCATTGCTGTTTCTTTGCCTAATCCAGGAGCGGTCTGTATTAGCTCTTAATTGGTACAGGAAGAATCAAGTTTCTGTCGAGATGGTGCCCGTCGGAGCGAGCGAGAGAAAGCGAATGCAGTGGTAAAACTTTAGAGAGTTTTCTCAAGTATGGTGTCCTACTTGTCTAGCATCCCAGCGTTTCTATATGTATGAAGTGAGTGTGAGACTAATATGGCCTAGATAGTGACTTGCGAGTGTTGTCCCAGTCAGTTTTGATAATTTGGGTATGAAGATTACTTTTGCACTTCTCCATGTGGTTGGTATTATTCCCATCGCTAAGATCGGCTTCTTCGTAACGGCTTAGATATGGGTACGTACATATTTGCTTTCACCTCACTAAAAAGAGGGGCAGCGAAGACTCAGCACAATACAAATTTGCTGCTTTAAGGCAAAAACAGGGTCAGATCGCCCCACTTTTCAGCTAATTGCTGTTCTGTTAAAAACCCATACCTTGACGCATCGGGGGCCCAGCTTCTCCCCAATCCTCTCACACGGATTTGTGCGGTTCGCAGGCTGGAAGCGTAAATAAGTACAATATGGCGCATGAAATCGTGTATAAAGTGAGAAAGATTTGAATCTCTCTCTCCCTCCGTGTAGACTTCGTCGATTCTTAAAGTAATCCAAAGGATAGATCCACTCTTGGCCATAGCTTTGTTTAATCTAGCTGCATCAGGAATAGAAGTGATGTTTACGCAAAACTGGATCTAAAGCGACCAAAAGCTTCTGCCCTTCTTATCACTTCTTATACTCTATTAATATTTCGCTGTAAATGCCAATTCGCCACTGGATTAGCTCCATAAAGAGTGTCGGGGAGCTCGTCCGAGATCTAAAATCAGAGATTTGGCCAACTCTTAATTCACAAGAAACCAGGGCTTGTTGTTAAACAAGATACTATTGTATGCCTTTATTTGCGGGGCAACTAGATTTATATGCATCCAATATTGCACAGCTGACTTCCCTTGCGTACCATTCTAGATGCAGATGGTTTCTGGCCCTACTTGCATCTATACGGTTTAGGTTGTCTACGAGATTGGTGTTAAACATGTCCCAGTCTGTTTTTCTTGGATTCCTTCGAGTTTCTGTTTGGGGTGTGATTCCACCTAATTTGAACTCGATGATTCTGTGATCTGATGAAAGTAATCTTAACGCACCCTGATGCCATGGAAAAGGCAGACCTCTATAAATTGATAAAATTAGGAACATGGTCTAGTCTTATACTAGTAACAGGTAAGATCATATTTTTAATAATTCTATATAATTAATAAATAGTACTGAGTCTGTGGTTGGTTATTTGTGAAACATCGTTGAAATGTTATACCCTGCTGGCAAGCGAAACCTTGGGTCGGCATTTACATGTATAGGAGTGAATCGCTATGGCATTCTAGTACATAATCACTTAATTTGACGCTAGATTCCATGCGTTTGGAAAAATACTTGCCTTCTGTCTTTATTTAGTACATCTCATTTTATTAAGCTTGTTGACCGTACTCTTCGTACACACGAAAATCGGCACCCAAGACCAGAAATGTCGACCCTTAGTATATATCATCAGCTTATGATTTTTATAGAATTTTATTTGCCTTATACTTTTATTTTAAATATTTATAAGGTCTGTTCTAACAAGCCATAGAACCGTTCTAGAACGGTAATTTCCAGTCGCCCACGTATTTTTAACAAGTTAAACATTGGTCAAAATTGACAAATGAATTGGTTGACTGGAAATTACCGTTCTGGAACGGTTCTATGACCTGTTGGAACAGGCCTATATATCACATGCTTTATATTTTTGTACAGTTTTTCCATACAGATCAATTTTGTTTTTATTTTTTGTTCGATACTCAATAAATACATAACAAACTGGGGACATATTCTTAAAAGTATATATTGTATTTTTGTTTTAGTGAACCAGTGGAAACCAAGGCGGAAATATTTATCAAAAAGCTTTAGTAAACCCACTCTGAATTCTTTTGTACCAGTTTTTCAGAAAAAATAGTGAAAAATTAATTGACAGACTTAAAGAAATAGGAAATAGAAATATTTTTGAAATATTTGTTTCCTATACACTAGAATCATTTCTCGGTAAGTTTTATAGCAATAATAATAATGATGCAATAATGATGTATGCCTAAAATATACAGCGAAGCGCAAAACATTCATAAAATATGGTTTATTTTTGTACTAACTGTCATGTCGACAAGCTAAAGCTGTATTCCGTTGTAATTCAGGTTTATCAGCTTGGTAATCTACATAAGTAAAACCAGCTTTTAAGAACAGGTTAATATGGTAACCATAACGGGAGATATTTTTCAGAAACCATATTCCGTAATAAAAAAAACTTCAGATGGAAACGGAACACAACCTAATTCAAACAAACAAATTGAATGGTCCAGAATATCCTTGTATTTTTCACTTGTCCACCCGGTTTCCTCTTATCCTCAACAAGCTTACCGTAAAGAAGCGATTTCTGTAGGCGGTTTTTTTGCATCACTGTGTCACTTCATAGATTACTGATAAGCTAACAAATATAGGAAGTAAGCAGGGACGTGTCTTAGCGCCTCTCCTTTTCAACATATTGTTGCGGACCGGTGTGGACTCGACCTAACCTAACTATATGTCCCGCCCTCAGATGACCTTAACATCGCATTAAAAAATAGACACCGTAATGATTCATTCGAAGTTTCGAGAAGAATCGAGTTCCACTGGAATGGAGTAGTATATACGAGAACAATCGAAACCTTCTCTATGCACCTAACGAAGTCGTACTGGTCCCAGTGGAATTCATTAGTAATAGATAACAGATTACTTCGCCGTGTGATTGAGAGACCAGAGGGACAAGAACAGAGAAGGCAGATCGTCATTCCAAAGAAGAGGGTCCCGGAAGTATTGGCGGAAGTTCACAATGGAACCAGCGGTGGACATCTTGGTGTTACCAAGACCCTTGGCAAGCTGCGTGAACGGTTCTATTGGGTGAACTGCACAGAAGACGTGAGGGCCTGGTGTAAGAAATGTGACGTTTGCGCTGCTATCAATGGGCCACAAAAGCGCGGTACAGCTCCAATGCGCCAGTACAATGTAGGCAGTCCTTTCGAACGAATAGCTATCGACGTGGCTGGTCCTTTCCCGGAGACGAACGATGGCAATAAATACATTGTTGTAGTGATGGATTACTTTAGCAAATGGGTCGAGGCCTACGTGTTGCCAAATCAAGAAGCGTCCACCATTGCTGATGTCCTTGTTAAAGAATGGATCTGCAGGTTTGGTGTTCCCATGGAGCTTCATTCAGATCAGGGAAGAAACTTTGAGTCCAATCTGTTCCAAGGCGTTTGTGAAGTTTTTAACATCCGCAAGACCAGGACGACTGCTCTACATCCACAATCCGATGGGATGGTTGAACGTATGAACAGAACTATCAACCGCTATCTGGCCAAAGTAGTATCTGACCACCAAAGAGAATGGGACAAATTTCTTCACCTGTTCCTGTTGGCCTACCGTTCATCCGTCCAAGAATCTACAGGGCAAATTCCAGCCAGCATCGTTATGGGACGGGAAGTGCGCCTACCCTGTGATCTGAAATTTGGTTGCCGACCGGGAGAAGAAGTCGCCGGAGAAGATTATGTCCACACACTACGTCAGAGGATGGACGATATCCATCAGCGAGTCCGCCTAAATATTGAAAGTGCCTATGACCGAATGAAGAATCACTTCGACATTCAAGCTGAGCATGGAGGATACTAACCAGGGAAGCTGGTGTGGCTATACAACCCGCAGAGACGTCGTGGGTTATCTCCTAAGCTACAATCCTCGTGGGAAGGGCCATACGAAGCCATGGATAGAATTAATGACGTCGTATACCGTATCAGAAAATTGCCAAAAGGAAAACCGAGGGTAGTCCATTTCAACCGTTTGCGCCCCTACCAAGGCGAAATAGAAGATCGTGCTGGGACCGTGAGAACCTGCAGCTTTGATCCCCCTGATTCGGAGATGTCCTTTGACGATTTCATGGCCCGATACAACAGCAGTGAAAAGGCTCGCTATGGTGTAACCAAAGAAGATCAACAAGACCTCTTTTCCGTGCCTCCTGATTATTCGCTCGCTCATTGTGTGGCTCGAGATTTGCGGATGTCCAGAGGAATCGCTGCGACGTTCAATGAGAAGTTTGGGCGTGTCGGAGAACTACGCCGACAGGATCCAGAGGTTGGAAGCGTCTTGAGGCTAACCGACAATGCACATGGTCAAGCAAGACACATCTTCTACCTGGTCACCAAGGCATGGTCCCCGAGTAAGCCGACTTATCTCAATCTATGGAAGACCCTGATTGAACTGAGAGAAGCCCTGCTAAACAACAACATTGCACGATTAGCCATTCCGAAGCTGGCGTGTGGACTCGATGGTTTGAGTTGGCGTACAATCCGGAACATGATTGAAGTCTTGTTCAGATTTACGGGAATCGAGATCCTCGTTTGCTGCTACAACCCAAAGCTGAGATCGGGAGAGAAAACGGTAGACTGCTATTTCTACCAGACTTCGCAATGTACCAGGGGCCAGCTTTGCAAATACCTTCATTCACCGTATACATCTCAGGACGAGCATGTGCCTAAGAAGGGGGCAGTGTTGCGAGCCGGTGTGGACTCGACCTAACCTCACAATATGGCCCGCCCTCGGATGACCTTAACATCGCATAGACACCGCAATGATTCATTCGTTCGAGAAGAATCAAGTCCCACTGGAATGGACTAGTACATACGAGAACATTCGAAAACCTTCTCTACGCACCTAACGATCTATGGACAATTCTAGAGTTCTTTACCTGTAGGTATAAAAGCCGGCGGCAGTGGCCTAGAGAGGGCAGTTATAAATATACCAGTGCAGTTGACGCGCTAAAATTCAAAATAAATTCTTAGTTATAAATCGTTTGTAAATAGTTCTATAAGTATTTTATCGTTATTGTTTTTGTTAATTAGTGTTAAATAAATAGTGTTTAAATAAATTGTGACTTTCTATCCACACGGAACCGACGAAAAACGTAACAATACATATATTTTATTTTTTATCTCGAAAACTATAAGAGATATGAGAGTTTCCAAAAATGTAATAATATACTTCCATTTAAAATAACAAAGATGCTACCACTTTACAAATGATCCGGGAACACTGTAACGCTGATAATATTTTATATAGATGGAGCATGTGCCTTTATATAAAAATCTAAATTTTTAAAACAATCCTATCACCGGTTCTCCTATTACCATCACCGGAAAGTCGGTTACCACTAGCGAGTAGACAGCTAACTTTTGAGCCATAAGGATATTTCGAGATTTTTAATTTTTTCCTTCCATTATAAACTTAAAGCTACCTAAAATTCAAAATTTTTAGTTTGTGACACATCTAGAAGTAGTACTTTAAAATTTTGATGACGGCGAGTGAGTCACTGGCGAAGTTAAAGAAGTTTGACTAGAAAAAAATAATAATCCTTGAATTATTGTTTAAAATATGTATTTAATATTTTACAATCAGAATATTAACGAAAATAAAATAAAAAAATATGCTCCGAGGCTGCCTCGAACTCGGGCCTCCCGGTGTATTGGGTGTACCACTAAGAATAGCTCTCGGCTGTATCTCGGGAAGTATTAGCCGTAGGGTTTACGGAAAAAAATATTTATAACTAAAGGGGCGATGAGAAATTGCTGGAAATTATTTTCAAGTTTGTAGAACGACCGCTAGGGGGCGCAACTGCAACAAAAAATATGAAAATGGAGTGTTTACACAATTTTGCATAGATAAGGTGTACTATAAGTAATAGCTTCATAATATTCAGTAAATTTTGAATATTTTTTGTTAAAGCCATTTTCCCCTATCTACCAAAATAAAGTGGTGGGGGAAGGTTAGATCTGTTTTTATTTAAATATTAATAACTCTGGACTCCAACAAGCGAGGGCTCGTTTAAAAGAGCGTTTTTTACTCTATATTATACCATATAAACAATAATAATAAGCTTTTGAACGTAGTAAGTCTATGTCGTCGTAGTAAGAACGATGTCTACTAAGTAGACATCGGGTATTGAAATGATAAATGTGTTTTATACAGAGCGATCTGCTAGGAAATACATACGTGCTCTATACTAAAGTGTGATGTCATGTCCAAAAACAATTAAAATAATAGTTAATATGTGTTATTGTGTTTGTTCAGTTTTAACAAATTTTAACTCTGTAGGAATCTACGTTCAAGAGGCTTGAAAAAGACATATACTGTCGAAACGTCGTCATAAAATAAAATAATGAACAAAATCTAGAAACATCTTTGCAACCCCAACGACCTAAAGCCAAGAGTAAAAACAAAAAATAATTAACATATTTTTTAAAATAATTAACGTTTTTTTATCTTTTAATTGCTTTTTCAAAATGCCTATCAAAATGTTGATCTAATAACAATTTGACGTTTATACTATTACGTCAAAAGCAACTTTTTTCCAAAGCCTACCATGACTTCACTGAATCATCGTTTCTTGTCCACTGTTATTAATATCTTAATTATTAGATATTAATACCTCTGGTATTATGGTATTCTGGTATTTCGTCGATTTAAAAATAAACTAACTGTTTCTATCTTATTTTTTTGTTAAAATTGGCATAATTAAGAGGGCTACTGATACCGTGTTGTAAAAATAAGGTAATTAAGGGCTTATTTTTTGGTATTTATTATAATTTTGCTAATATCTTCGGTTTGAAAGGAGATATCAAGATGCGGTTTTTAAGCTTTTACTACTCTTTACTATCAGCTAAAATTACATATACTATTGTATTTAATTTTTTTGAAAAAACGCGCAATGTTTGTTAAATTGTAAAACAACTCCCCCTAGCGTCTACGTTCAAAAGCTTATTATTATTGTTTATATGGTACAATATAGAGTACGCTTTTTTAAACGAGCTCTCGCTTGTTGGATTCCGATCATCCAGTCCAGAGTTATTAATATTTAAATAAAAATAAATCTAACCTTCCCCCACCACTTTATTTTGGTATATAGGGGAAAATGGCTTTAACAAAAAATGTTCAAAATTTACTAAATATTATGAAGCTATTACTTATAGTACACCTTATCTAGGCAAAATTGTGTAAAAACTATATTATATTTTCTTATTTTGTGTTGCAGTTGTGCCCCCTAGCGGTCGTTCTACAAACTTGAAAATAATTTCCAGCAATTTCCCATAGCCTCTTTAGTCATAAATATTTTTTCCCGCAACCCCTACGGCTAATACTTTCCGAGATACAGCCGAGAGCTATTCTTAGTGGGACACCCTGTACAAGCGGAATACTTTGGCGCCGCGTTATCAAGCCTTGCTCGATATATATGTTCAAGCCTAGCATTTAACATATTAAACCAAAAAAAATAAAATAGGGACTTCATTACAAGTTAAAGTCTGGCTAGAAAAAAATCATAATTCTTGAATTATTGTTGGTACCTTATTGATATACACGGTGGCGCACCTCATTCGCCTCGGTTGATTATACGAAAACGGAAAGATGTAGAAACAAAATATTTTATGGGTATATGTGGGGAGGCAATGTCCACAATTTAAAATTATTTTGAAATATACAGGGTGTTTCCGAACAAAGATCCATACCAAAGTTATATTTTTTCTTATGGAACACCCGGTATTTTATTTCATTTTTGGATTCTTGGGCCCAAAAAATGGTATTTATTATAAGGGTTAAATATGTTTAAAGTCTTTGGTTTTTGAGATATCTAAAGATATTTAAATTTGCATGCTACAATAGAATAGACTATTAACACCCTGTACATTACTTTTCAGAATTAATTCTTCTGCTGAGTTTAAAGGTAGAGAAATAAACTTTACTGAAAAATAGCATTGCTTCCTTAAATTTATACAGGGGTATCAAAAATTGCTGGTCTATTTTAAGGAGTTATTTTATATAAAAACTTCGTTATTTCAAATACAACACCCTGTATTTTTTAAAGCAAATCGAAGCAGATTTAAATGCTCTTTCAAACTATTTTAGGGTTTCCTATACCTATCTGGCTCAGATTTTGAATAAAAAGCGATTTTTCAATAAAATTGTAATCAAGATGGCTAGTGTTGTCATGGCAAGTTTCTAGTGACAGTTAGTAGCTATTTTCAAAATCTAAATTAGTTATGGACTTATTTAAATTTATACCCGATTTACTTTTATTTAATTTACCTACAATAGTTTAATAAATAATATTTTTTAAATATGTATTTATTATTCTATCAAGAAAAACGAAGAAGTAGTTCTTTGAGTTATTTTACGATGACTTGTTTGCTTTTCTATAAAAGAGCCATTTACGGCCAATTCATTTTCTTCACTTCCAACGACAGGTTTTTGCCTAATAGCTTTTTTATAAACCACACTACCAGCTCTGAGAAATAGGACAAGAAATCTTTCAAAGAAAGGCTTATCAGGAATATTATGCAGTGAATAAATGCCTATTTGGATATCTTTGAGCATAAGCCCTTGAGGTCAAGAAACAATTTCCTTACAAAATAATATCACTAGTAACATATCTATTCGTTCTGCCAGCAGAAACTGCTTTATTTTTCTTGATATAATAATGAATACTTACTTATTAAACTATCGAAGGTAAATTTAAGTAAACTGTTATAAATTATAAGTAATAATGTCCATAAACTAATGTCGACTTTGAAAACAGTTACTAACTGTCACTAGAAAATTGCCATGGCGACACCAGCCATCTTGATTGCATTTTTATTTAAAAATCTCTATTTATTCAAAATCTGAGCTAGATAAGTATAGGAAACCCTAATATAGTTTGAAAGAACTTTTGAATCTGCTTCGATTTATTTAAAAAAATACAGGGTGTTGTATTTGAAATAACGAAGTTTTTATATAAAATATATCCTTAAAATATATCAGCAACTTTTGATAGCCCTGTATAAATTTAAGGAACCAATACCATTTTTCAGTAAAGTTTATTTCTCTACCTTTAATCTCAGCATAAGAATTAATTGTGAAAAGTAATGTACAGTGTGTTAATAGTCTATTCTATTGTAGCATGCAAATTTAAATGTCTTTAAATATCTCAAAAACTAAAGATTTTAAACAAATTAAACCCTTATAATAAATGCCTTTTTTTGGGCCCAAGAATCCAAAAATGAAATAAAATACCGGGTGTTCCATAAGAAAAAATATAACTTTGGTATGGATCTTTGTTCTGAAACACGCTGTATATTTCAAAATAATTTTAAATTGTGCACATTTTCTCCCCACATATACCCATAAAATATTTTGTTTCTACATCTTTCCGTTTTCGTATAATCAACCGAGGCGAATGAGGTGCGCCACCCTGTATAAACAAAATCAGAAGAGACCGCACCGATTAATTCTAGTTTTCTACCATTTTCTCGACTGGAAAGCCAGTTACCGGTAGCGGCTAGACAGCTAACTTTTAATCCATAAGGATATTTCGAGATTTTTCATTTTTTCCTTTGGTTATAAGATTAAAGCTACCCAAAATTCTAAATTTGGAGTTTGTGACACATCTAGAAGTACCTTAGAATTTTGATCTGTCATTGAGTCAATGTCGAAATTAAAGAAATTTGACAAGCGATAGTTCATGAACTATGAGGGATAATATAGAGGGACTAGATATTTTGGTAACCTAGCCAGCTATAGTCTTCAAGTTTAGTGAAAATTAATATTCTTGCTTTATCCACAACGAAGTTACAGGGTGGTCAAAAGTGCCGCTGGTACCTTTGAGAAAAGGATGGAACGGCTGTGCTCGACTTGGCGGGGGCACTGCCGCGGTGCCCCCAGATTCTAAGATTATCAAAACAAGTTTCTTTATAATGTTAAATATAAAATAATAACAGTCTTAATTAACAATTTTGTTTATTTATTTACATAAAGTAATAATATAAACTCATCCACAACAATTTTGTTTAAATTTATTTGCTGCGTCCTTGTCTCATCTATAGTACTTTCGTGCCAAGTAGGTAACAACTTAGGTGCCTTCTCGAGTGCAATGTGATTATATATTATACTTATCTAAATCAAACTAATTCTTACAATACGCTGCTATACCAGCAATCAACACGTGCAGACTCATGTACGTCACAATGAAAAACCCTATAACAAAACATATGCACCTTGTAGGTGGCCCTATGGGAACAACAGCATAAACGATAGAGTGTCCAAGTCTTGCGATAAAGAACAGGTAGTAGAGGAAATGTACTACCCAAGATGGTACGGACACCCAGAGGTAGGCCAACGCTATAAACAGGAATGCTGGAATGTTCTCCAAATCATTTTGAAAAGCTCTGAAAAAGAATATATTTAATTAGGTTAGGTTAGGTTAATCACTTGAATAAAATACGAAAAATGGACAAATAAATGGTTTACATCTGTTTACATGATCGATACAGGGTGTTCCTTAAATGAGTCCAAGTATTATTTTAAGGTATTCCATATAGGATTTTTTGGAGATATGAATCCGCGACATAAATATAGACATTTTTTAAGGTATTGTAGATCTGGAGAAAAGAAACACATATTTTCTATTTACCATTTTTAGTGGAGTACCCAGAGACTTTTACTTTGCATTTTATAGATAAAATACTAAAATGTTTACCCATTTTTTTTGCTTTTAATTTTTTCTTTTAGTAATTTTAGTAAATTCTTTATTATTATTTCCATCTTAATTTTTTGATTTTTTAAATTCTTTTTCTAAGTAAATTTATTGAAATAAATAAATATAATGCATAAGCTATACCTATTCAGCTTATATTCTAATCATTGAAATTTTGATTGAAATCGAATTATACAGGGTGGCGCGTCATATACGACACGGTTTTTGCAAAGAGAACAAAAGTTTGTATTGAAGTGAAATTTTGCGAGGTCAATTTAAAGCATTTTCTAAAATTATGTAGAGTTCTACAGGGTGTCCCCAAAAAAAGTTACACATCAAAGTTATGTTTATTGTAATGGAACACCTTATATATTAATTGATTTTTGGATTCTAGTAAAAAAATAAAGGTTTGTTTCATTCGAAAAGTATATGACAAAAATGTCAGTTTTTGAAATACATTTACCGACACGAAAAATGGGCAACTTAAAACTTTGATGTATTTTAAAGGTTAATATATTTTGTTTTAATAGGCCGATTTTGATGATTTTTTAAACAGTGTGTAGCCAAATTATTTGACTTTTTAGTACGAAAAATGGGCAACTTAAAACTTTGATGTATTTTAAAGGTTAATATATTTTATTTTAATAGGCCGATTTTGATGATTTTTTAAACAGTGTGTAGCCAAATTATTTGACTTTTTAGTATCTTTTTCTAAATTAAAAATGAAACTCCCCATCTGTTAATTATACGAGGGAAAACAAAATGTTGATATTTTGGTGAAAATTTGAAACACGAAACACAAACAAAATGTGAATATGTTAAAACAGCAAGAAATTTAAAAATCATTTTATCATCTAGATACATCCTTTCTCGATGGATTTTTTTTGGTTCATCTCATTAGCTTTATTTTTGTTGGAAATATTCACTTTTGAAGAAGACACTAACATTTTTTCGTAATTTTTACATTAAGACCATGCCTTTTTGCCTTTGCTTTTGGGCCTAGTCAACACATCTAGTAAGTTCTGGTCCCGAAGCAGGCCTTCTTGACATAAGATTTGCTTCATTTCATCTTCTTCTTATAGTCCGTTAGTTAATATGTACGTTCCTTAAGTGCAATTCATTATCAATTTGAAAAGCTGGTAAACGGCGGTTTCTTAGCGATAAACTTACAATAAGTCGATCGTCTCGATTAGAAGTTCTCATAGGAAGGTTCCTGGACGTCTAAATTGACGTCCTCATGGGATGTGGTCATAATTCAACAACCACTTAGTATACTCTATGGTATTAAGGTATTTTTGGAACCGGAATTTTATAACAAATTCACTGAAGTAAACAAATATAGATATATATATATATATATATATATATATATATATATATATATATATATATATATATATATATATATATATATATATATATATATATATATATATATATATATATATATATATATATATATATATTTGACTCACCCTATATATCTATAAAAATATTTTTGAAATGTGAACTACCATTAAACACATATTTTGTAAAAGGTTTGGAATGAAAATCTCAAATAGGAGTCCTGATACAGAGCTTTTCTGGAATACGGAGCTATCTTGTATGTATGCATTCGTATTTAAATACTAAAGCGAAAGCAACAAATTTAAATAGGTAAACTTTGTAATATATCTTATTAACAATACAATGCAAAAAGTTTTATAAAAATTTGTTCACAGTAAATGAATTCCGAGGTTTGTATCCCATAAATACTTAAAGCACTCCACTATTCGAAAATAGATTTAAAATAATCCAGTTATTTAACTTAGAAATTTTTGAAAATGCGGTCCTCAAAAAAACATTTTCAGACAGCTTTATTCGACGCCCTGTGTTGTCACATGGACAAGGATATCTACAAAGAATCTGCATCAATTGTTCAGATCTATTATTTCAGTTTAATTTTACTGTAAAAATGTATTAGTTGGTGTGTTTGGTTTGGTTTGGTTTGGTTTGGTTTGGTTTGGTGTGTTGGTGTTAAAAAATAAGTACAACGCATTTTTCTATGATTATTAATAATGCCACTGATACCTAATAATAAAAATTAATTTTCGTAACAGTATAATAACACAAATATGCAGAATTTCGTATAAAAACAGAAATATGCAGAATGTGGGTAGAGTTACGTACCTACTAAGAAAATACCACGAGCGTCACAGAAAAACGATGCCTAAAAGATGACACACTTTCTTAGATAGTTCGCACTCTAACGTGGGAGGTGACAACATTGCAAAGATTCGATACAGCATCAAAAATGTTTATTAAAATGAACCTGTGGCACTAAAAAGTTTTTATTTTATATTTAAACATTTTCTTGGTAAAAAAAAACTTATTGGCATGTTTCTAAAGCCTAAATACACACATGGCCAAAATTATTGCATATATGGTTTAAAAATATACGGAAAGGAATTAAAAGAATCTTTTTTTATACATAGTTTTGATAATCTGTAATAAACATTTTTTTGTTAAAATGGATATGGTAAACAATGTTTATCGTTCAGATCCAATATTATTACAAATTCTTGCATATTTCGATTTGTGGTCTCTTGGGTTTCAGAAGAAATTTGACGATTGTTTTGGACTTAGACATACAAATTATTATTATATACAAATTATATTAAACATTATTTCACAGTTTAATAGAGTCAGAATAGTAACACTATCTCAACAGGCCTACCGGCAAGTTGCAATAGCTGAAATTGTAGGAGTTAACCAAAATGATGTTTCGCGAGTATTAAAAAAAATCAGGGAGACAAACGAGGTTACAGACCGGCCTGGAAGAGGTAGAAAGAGAGTTACTACTGCTGTGCAAGACCGTCAAATATCCCTAATTGCACAACACAATCCCCTGCTTTTTAGTACTGCTATTAAAAACAAGTTAGCTCGTCTTGAAGGAGTAAATGTTTCAAAAAAGACCATAGCAAGAAGACTCCATGACAGAGGATTACATTTAAGGAGGCCTCTACGTGTTCCGAAGTTTAATTTACAGCACAAAATTACGCGACTACAATGGGCTGAGGAGATGAGAGCAATAATTGGAATTTCGTCATGTTTAGTAATGAAACAAGAATAGGCCTAGTGTCAGACTCGCGACGAACTTTGGTCTGGAGAGCATCTGGAAGACGAGCACGCTTGAATGCAGCTCAACCCCGTGTCCCGTTTCAAGGGGGAAGCATTATGTTATGGGCAGGTATAATGCACGGAGCTCGAACTCCCCTTGTTTTTATTGATGGCACAAGGACAGGTGCTTCATATCTTAGAGACGTTTTAGAGCCTATTGTGCGTCCATTTCGAAGGGCAGTGGGGGATGAATTTGATTACATGGACGATATTGCTCCTCCCCATCGCACTTTAGCGGTTCGCGAATTTTGTGAGGAAGAGGGTATAAGAAAACTGTGGTGGCCACCGATGTCTCCAGATATGAATGTGATCGAGCATACCTGGGACATGCTAAAACGCCATATTGCCAAAAGTAATGATCCCCCCCGTACCTTAAATGAATTGAAAATTGCTGCCCGCGAAACATGGGAAGCCATATTCCTCAACATCTTCTGGACAACTTAATTGAGACATGCCACGTCGTCTCACAGCTTGCATTGAGGCTCGAGGAGGCAATAAAGATTATTAGTTGTGAGAAATAATTAAAATTGTTTTCAATATTTTCTGTTTAAAATGAAATTTGTTTAAGTTGGTTTTCACTCATTATGAAGCAAAATTATAATAACAGCCTAGTTGCACTTAGATTTTTAATTTTATATTAGTTAGTCGTGTATTAAGCCAATATGTCCAAAAATATAAAAAGAATCATATTAGGTCCAAAATAAAATAAAAATATCGTTATATGCAATAATTTTGGCCATGTGATACCACCAGATAAAATACCCCAAGTAGCATTTTTAGACACAAAATCGAAACAGAATTTGCCGAGCAACATTGCGAAACAGTTTCGAAACAATGATGGTATTTGTGTCAAGACACAAAAGTTCTGGAATTAATTCGACACATTTAGGATACATATGTTTCGTAACATAAATCGCTTTTTGTTTCCAATCATTTTACCAAAATTCGGTTTCGCTATATACATAATAAGCTAATCACAATAAAGATCTTAGTGTCACAAATTTTTCGAAACTTTCGAGGTGGCTCAGAAACAGATGTGGCTGACATTTACAAAGGTTTCGTACGGTGGTGGATACAGAGGGGGGCCCATGGGGCCCGGGCCCCCCTAAAATCTATAAATTTGGTCGAATATTAGGCTTTTGGATTAACAATGGCATATTCCCTAAAATGCATATTCTACATTACTTTTTTTTTGTACCCCTCTTAAAATAAATTCCTGTATCCGCCCCTGGTTTCGTACCCGTTTTGTGCCTGAAAAGTTTCCATAATTTATTTGATATTCTGTCAAATATGAGAACATAACCTTACTTTATTGTTGAGATTTTGTTCTGCAGTTTTTGCAAAATGGGTAGGACTTAACAACTTAAGCATTCTTTAAGTTTTTATAGTACTTAATTAAGAAAGCAGAAGAAAAGACATACGGTGAGTACAAATACAGGTATTTTTCTTATGCGATTTTATAATTATTTATTATATGCATTACAGAGATGATTTGTTTTAAGAATAAATGTAATAACAACCCCTACAATATCCAACAGGAGACCGAAAAAAATGTTACCAGCAAACGTTATTTTTTTTCTCTTTTTTCCACAATGGAATGCATGTTTTTATGTTTTAGTTGTGTTATAATAAGTAAATAAAAATAATTTAATTATTTTGACGCACAGTTTTTTTTAGTTCACACAGATAGTGCTCTTTGCTTTCGCTGCGTTTCAGTGGCGGCTCGTCGGGGTAGGCAAGGTAGGCGGCGGCTACCCTAAAATTTTGGCAGAATTTAAGCGGTTTATTACATTACATTATATATTATTAATGTTGCCAATACATAAAAATACTGTTAATACACGGAAGAGTGTGTTTTAATAATCAATATTATTTTAATATTTGTGGTCTTGTATATTAAAATATTCACTATCGCTGGCGTACGCTGACTGTGCCGCTGCGTTAACAAAATAATTTTGATCTTTCGAGTGCCTTTGTTCGGCGATTTCTGCATCGCCCACTTAGTTCAGTCATTGGGGATTTTTTCTTGGAAAAAAGTCCGGAAGTTTTGCAACTTTGCAGGTTTATAGGTTTTGGGGTCCCTAACTAAAATCCATAAAATGCACATTTCCAGACTTGCCGCCGGCGCCGCCATCTTGCCAAGATGGCGCCCAAAATCGGTATTTTGTGAATATCTCGAAAAGTATGCGTTTTTCGCGAAAATTTGAGGAGAATAAAATTTCCTATAAAAAAGGTTTTATTAAAATTTTCGCTAAAGTCAACCGTTTAGACACAAAATCCCAGGAAATTTTACAATTTTGCGTAAAATGTGATATATTATGTATAGTCGATTTTCCGAAATCAAATGTCGATTAGGGTTTTCTAAAACTAGTTTTAGTTTAGTTTTTTCAATTTTGTCATAAAACAGTGGCGTATCATTAATTCGCTCCTTAATTTGAATAATTAATTTTAATTATTGAAAATTTGTACTTGTTTCCACACCACCCAAGAGGTAAAGTATATGGCGCGTTTATTTTAACGTGGTCTCCCCGGAGGCCTACTCCGCTAGATAAATTAAAAAGTTTAACTTATCTGCACAAGTCCGACGGATCTGGCTCATTGATGTCAAAGTCGATCGTGTCTGCTGTGCTAGGCTTATCAGGGTGGTCTCTCAATACGTCCAACTCTTCATCTTCAGCCGCCAGAGGGATATCTACAGGCAAGTCCAACTCCTCTTCATCGGATTCGTCGAGTTACACTTCAGTGACGTTGTCACAGGATTTTCCATTGCAGTATGCACAAATCATTGAACATTTTAATCCTGCTTTTCTGCATCCGCAGGCTTTACCATAGTTGTTGGTTTTGCATTTACAGGATAAAAATGCCAACAGGGATTTTGGAGCTGGATCTTTCAACGTTGTGACTGGAGTAATGCCTGTTTTTGTTTTCTTCCAACCCCATTCTTCGGCATCTTTGGTACAACCAGACCAATGCTGAACCTGGTGGTAAGTTCGCAATGAATGCTGTCCAGCACGACAATTAATTATTCATAAATTAATGAGCGAATTAATGATACGCCACTGTTTCATGACAAAAGTGAAGAAACTAAACTACAACTAATTTTAGTGAACCCTAATCGACATTTGATTTCGGAAAAATCGACTATACATAATATATCATTACGCAAAAATGTAAAATTTCCAGGGATTTTGTGCCTAAACGGTTGACTTTAGCGAAAATTTTCATAAAACATTTTTTATAGGAAATTTTATTCCCTTTAATTTTGCTCTCCTCAAATTTTCGCGAAAAACGCATAGTTTTCGAGATATTCACAAAATACCGATTTTGGGCGCCATCTTGGCAAGATGGCGGTGCCGGCGGCAAGTCTGGGAATGTGCATTTTATGGATTTTAGTTAGGGACCCCAAAACCTATAAACCTGCAAAGTTTCAAAACTTCCGGACTTTTTTCCAAGCAGGCCCCATTTTTGATCCCCAATGACTGAACTATCAGAGTCGATGCACGACGTACAGCAGTCTTCTGTTTCTGTCTAACTTATCGTGCGGTAGCGACGCGACGTACGTCGGAGTTGTATCGTATTAAGGCGGGGCTTAGGCGAAATCTCCGGTCGCCTTCGAATGAAGTTGTGGAGGCTCGGTAGGCTTAGATGTTAAGGGGATATTCCCGATATTTCATAAGGGGATATATCACATTTCGTTAAGGGGATATTTCATATGATTCATTATACGTAGCATTTAAAACTTTTATATGAAAATTCAAAAAAAAAACGTTTAAAGCAAATTGGAAACATTTTTTCGGGCGTGTCCGAGATTATTCAAAATGATATAACCGGTTGTATTTCAGAACACGCCACAGAAATAAAAGAATCCGAAATAAAAAAGGGCCTTATTTTATTCGGTGCAAGAACACGATACAACAGATATTACAGAAAAGTCTCAGTGTGCTATTTCAATTCGATATGTTAATAAAAGCGGCTAAGTCAATATCTTTGCGAATTTTATTTTATGAAATATTAGATAACATTTTTATACATTTTGTAGAAATAATGTTTGCTGATAGGTACTAGTATGTCTTAATTATTTTTATTTATCTCTTGCGGATCCGAAATTTAAAAAATTCTATAAAAAATTTCCAACGCATTTAACATCTGATTTAACAAAGTTGTTATATTGATACATTTCCAACGCATTTAATAGTGATTTAACAAACAAAAAATATTATTGACCAACGTAAACTAATGAATAAATTGCAGGTATTAATAACAGATATGATAATTTCGATTATAAAACAAGTTAAGGAGAATAATGCTGGAAATATATTTCCAGAGGCTTTCAAATTGTTTGTTTTGTTTGTTACTACACCATTTACAGTTCGTCTGCTGGATCTGTGTCTATGAAAGGAATGCGGACAAAAAACATTTAAATAAACAGCAATATATTTTATACGTCGACTTGACGAGTACGTCACCGCAAATCGCTCCGTCCACTCATTTTATTGGCTACTTGCAAATTTGTCGAATTTTTATTGATGGACGCGTCGTCTAATTTTTTACGAAAAACAACGAGAGAATATCGTTTCCCCTCTCAGGGATACCCCGTAGCCACAGAACGGACACACGTACTGTACAAGTAGTTGGGTTGAGAGACATTTTTCATGTTTGAAATGCATTAAAATTTATAGTAGAGATTCCATGAAAAATGAACGTTTATCGTCACTTGCCTTACTTTCAATCTAAAAAGATCTTTTGACAGCTCTTCAATAATCTGATGATTTTACTGATATAATAATAAATAACTTTTCTTTATTAAGAGACCGACTCATCAATTTAATATACAGGGTGTCCCAAAAATAAGGGCAAATATTTTAACTTGTAGTATATTTCGGTCTCAGAAACACGCCCATGAGGTATTTTTTGCAAAAAAAAAATTTTGAAAATTTGGAAATTTTTGAAAAAAAATTTGGAAATTTTTTAAATTTTAAGTTAAAAAACATAATTTCTTGAAAATATGACAACATAGGTAGTAGCTTAAATTTACATGAAACAAAATTCAGAACAGATCCAGTGGTTCTCAAAATTTTAGCAATAAATGATTTTTTTTGGAAATTTTCAAATTAAAATAACTCGGTTATTTTGGACTTATTTGAAAAACTGTAAAGAGAAAAAATGTTTTTTTTGACCAGATCTACCACCCCTTAAAATAATTGCACTAATTTCTGGGACACCCTGTATAAAACATAATTATTCTTTCTCTCAATACTACCAATGATTCCGAATACTCTCCATAGTGACTCCATAGTAATAAATAAAAAACATATACTTATACCACAGCTTACAGAATAACATAGCTTTGACACTCGCCAATTTTTCCCACGCTCGAATTTAAAACGTCCCACTCCGACGATGCGCTAACTGAATTAAGCGACCGACAGTCAGCCTCATTCAGTCGATGCATAGCCTCCACCGGTGGCGCGTAGAGCCGTATTACGGAATATTTTAATTCGATTTTTTTTCTTATATTTAACCATAGGTATTTGTGCTTTTATTTCAATTTTATTTTTATTGATGGAATGGGAAAAGGTTTTCCGGGATGTGCGGCTGCTGGTTGCACAAATAATTATGGAAATAATTCAAAATATAGTCTGTTTAATTTTCAATTCAATTCAAAATTAATGTTCAATTCAAAAGTATATTCACACTTTAGAGCTTTTCAAAACGATGAAGACTACTTATTTGGAGGCTTGCTAATGCCAAGTGACCATTTTTTTTATTTAGTTTCCTCATTGGAGGCTATTTTTATAAGCTTTCATTTAACTTGCTTTGCATGTAACTATCTATGTATGTATGTATGTTTGTTCGGGGCAAATCTTGTAAGCTAAATTAAAACCACTTCCTTTTATTGTAGGAGATTGAAATTTGGCATGTAGGTTCAGTCCCGATGACAATACATTTTTGCAAGGCATGACCCGAATTTTGACAGCCGTCAAAATGGCGGCATTTTTAGGTTTTTGATTTTTAAAAATTCTATTTATAAATGGATCGGGCTGAAATTATATATATACAGGTTGTTAACTCGACAGTTACTTATAGGGAAACAGAATGGCAACACTGCCTATTGAGAACGTATGCATTATTGATTTTTCTGCCGACTCGTCCCGTCGCGTCGTCTATCGACGAGCGGGCCGAGGTTATTTCAACCATAAAACTCTTGCCGCGAGTAATGAACAATTTAACAACCTGTATAGGTATATTGTGGGTATATACATATGAAAAAAAATATATGGGCGGCCATCTTGAAAAAATGACAGTTTAATGACATGTCAAAATTTCAAAGTCAACCGATTTTCATAAAAATTGATATATAGGATGGCCATGGGCTAAAATGAAAGAAAAAAAATTTGAGCTGTCAAATTTGACAGCTGTCAAAAAAATTTCAAAGTTGTCCGATTTTGATAAAAATTGATATATAGGACGGCCATGGGCGAAAATGAAAAAAAAATGTTGAGCTGTCAAATTTGACAGTTGTCAAAAAAATTTCAAAGTTGTCCGATTTTGATAAAAATCGATGATGGCCGTGGGCTAAAATGAAAGAAAAAAATTTTGAGCTGTCAAATGTGACAGCTGTCAAATAATTTCAAATTTGTCCGATTTTGATAAAAATCGATATATTGGATGCCCCCTACCCCATAGTCGGTTTTCATTTTATTTGTCTCACATTTGAACTGTCAAATTTGACAGCTGTCGTTTTTTTTAAGTTCTCCTTTTTTAATGAAAATCGATATACATATTATTAGGATACCCATAGAAAGTTATTTAAGAAAAAAATTGAGTTTAAGTGTGTGGCACTGAGAAACCAGCATAACTAAAAAGTAGAAAATAAATTTTATAAAAAAACCTTTTTTAAAAACAAGCTTTTATTTAAATACACTAAAAAGAATAAAATAAACTCTTTTTCTTTAAAACTTTTATTATGAACTTAGAACGTCATTACACAATTTTAATATTAGATATATAAAAGCTTGTCGCGAGATTTCTCTACATCGATAAACAAGTAAATTAACTAAAACCTGTGTCTACCCTGTCTCATTTTCAAAGTTTGTGTTATGATAGACCACTAGACCAGGAATTACAAGATAAAGTTGTCGTACCAGATTTTTATGAGTGCAACTGTACACTCAAATCTCGCGACAAGCTTTTATATAATATTAAAATTGTGTAATGACGTTATAAGTTCATAATAAAAGTTTTAAAGAAAAAGTTTATTTTATTCTTTTAGTGTATTTAAATAAAAACTTGTTTTAAAAAGTTTTTTATAAAAATTTTCAGAACTAATTTTGAAGAACTTTCCTTAAATGAAAATATATTATGTAAATTCGTTAAATTATTTCAGACAATTAAATTCAACCATCAATCAAAATTTTCCTATAATGTATTTTTTGTTAAAATTATACGCAAAAGTTAGAATTTATTATACCTTAAAGAATATTAATAAGAACTTAAATGTAGCAAACAAAAACCGAAAGCTCCTAATTTGGAAACATGTACCTATTTCATTTTGCTGTTATTTCTAGAAATAAATTAATTAATTTGTTTCTTAAATGTTTTTCTTTGAGAATGCATATTTATTTAAAGTCAACAATTTAAAAAACGTGTATCTAAATTATGTTCTAGCACCAGTCGAATAATTTTTTACGTCACGTGTAAAATTTTTTTGAATACATCTCTGGGCTGACTGGCGCTTACGCGGCTATTGGTTTTGGCGAGAGAGCTCGCCGCTCTAGTGTTCCCCCTCTTTTGAATCGCAAATCCGAGCGTAAAAAGATCAAAGCGGTACGCTACACTGTCCGAGCTGGTTTTTACTTAAGCTGTGCTTATACATTATGTCAATCATTATGTCATTACGTTGAATGCTGTTATTTTTGCTTTAGTTTTGTCCTAAATATTCTTGAGCTATGTTTTTAACCCAGATATAACATATATTTAAAAAATGGGTTAGGATATTACGTAAATTAAGGGGGGGGGGGGTGGCAAATAGACGCAACTAAAATTTTGTCGCCTACCCAGTCACACGGGTCACGAGCCGCCACTGCTGCGTTTGTTCAGCGAAACTAAATCAAAACATTTTGGAAACATATTTAATGTTTCCCTTTATTGTCGATTAATTTTCGAAACACGAGTTTTTTTCGAGTTTCTCCCTTTTTAAACACAAATATGATATACTGCAGATAATTTGTGTCCGACTCCATGTCAATTTTGTAATACAATGAATTAAAATTCCGCCATGTTGGCTAGTGATAGTGTTTTTAACTAAAAATATGTTTTTATCGGTTGTTGAGCTTTTAAACTCATAAGAACGCATTCTACTGACATTAATTTATATATTTTTATATTCAGAACCATGACATAGAAAATAAAAATAAAAATTATATTTCAAACCAAACCAAACAAAAATAGTTTTAGTTTTAATCCAGTAATATTACGATTTAAACCCGACAAAATTCAGAAAGTTTTGAAAATTGGTAGGTATGTTGGGGATAGCATGAGGATTGCTAAACCGAAAAGTTCCCACCCCTAAATAGTGTGCGTCATCCCCCAGGACATCTTTTCTACACCCATTTTGAGTTTTTCAGATAATCTCGGCAACCGTGCAATTCTCGACAAAAATACCTATATAGAAAATTATTCTTCATAAGATTCTCTATCAAAAATATAATTACACTTTTCTTCTAAAGTTAATAATAAAGTGGCAAATAGGGCGCAAATATAAGGGTTGGTTATGACTAGCACTATCTGCAGTTCAATCAAATTTAAAGTTTAATGTTTAACGCTAACAAAAAGCAGTAACCACTAAATTATACTTAGAATTTTAATATACGTTCTTCTCTCACACTCCTCTACCCCTATAAAAAGGGTGATTTGTACTTATTTCCACATCACCCTAGAGGTAAAGTATTTAATGCGTTTTTTTAAGTGGTTACGCCTGTAGGCCTAATCTACTAATTATCAAATGTTAACTAGTAATCTTCGTCAGCTTCCACAGGTTCAACATTCAAGCATGACTGTCCATGGCAATGATAACACATTGTTGAGCAACGCAAGCCTGCTCTTCTGCAGCTACATCTGTATTCGCACCCTAATTTGCATGAAGATGAAATGAGCGTTAAAACAGATGCGGGGCTGGCTCTTTGTTTGTCATTGCTGGAGTTAATATACCGCCAACTTTTTTCCACTCCCAGTCGGTAGGTTCGAGCATAACTCCTCTCCATGTTTGAATTTGGTGAAAAACCCGATACGAGTGTTGCCGAGCTGCAGCAGAAGTTGGTAGTCGTTTTGACAACATGACACTGTTGTTGGCTTTACCAACAAGTTTGTTGAAGTACATAAATCGGTATTCATCTAGACTGCTTTCTGCTGAGGTACAGTTGAATAAAGCTAAAATAAATTGCTCTCCTGCGTTTGCAATTTCTTCATGAGTAGATTTCTCGTTAATGAAAGTTTGCACAATATGTTGTAAATCACTTCTTTTAGCGAATACATGATTTGAAGTTGCGGATTGTAAATCTTAAGAACTGGAAATCCTTTTGCAAGTATTACCCTGTTTTTCTTTTAAAAATTTGATATCCTTGCCAGAGTGAAAATGCAATAAGAAGAACTAGCAGGTCAATATCTTGCCCTACTATAACAGTTGTATCGCAATTATTAGATTTTTCTATAACAGTTTGAATTATTAATAAATCGGCGTCATCCGCAGCAACAAATACTACTATACCTTCTTTCCTCAGTTTATTTACTAGTTCTGTGATTAAACGTTCTTTGTTAAACAAATTACTTAGGAAGTTCTGCTGAGTTTCAGAGACAACAGTATTCTCGTCAAACATAACTTGAGGACAGCTTCTTTGAAGTAGCCGCCTCTGTCGTTCTAGGCTCTTCGTGCTGTTTGCATTTTCCATATAACCACCGAACACGACAGTTACTCTATTCCCATAATGTTTTTTAATGTAACTAACGTAAGCGTTGTAAACAATGTTAAATGTCCCTTTTTTTGGCCATATTACGCGGCGAAGCAAATATCCTCTATCAATGACATACTCGCTGTTTTCAAAAATATGGTCTCGTTCTGGAACTTTATTGACAATCTGGTATAAAGCTGCTTTATTAGTTTTCCTCATTAGGCCTTTTGCATCAAAAAGAGAAAGAGGTACTGAAGCTAATTCGAAATTCAAGCACTTTTTTAACTCCAGGCTAGAATGACCGGTGCAAATAATTCTTTGAAATAGTAATGTTCAGCGAACTTGAACATCATTGCCATTAATTTTCATTGTATTGCTCAAACAAGATATCAGCTTTACACAATTTGCAAGACGCACTTTTAAACTTTTAAATAAAATCCCATCTTTAAAATTTGATAATTAGCGGATTAGGCCTACAGGGGATATACCATTTAAAAAAAACGCATCAAATACTTTACCTCTATAGGGTGATGTGGAAATAAGTACAAATTACACTGCCTTTTTATAATAGAGGAGTGTGAACGTATATTAAAATTCTAAGTATGATTTAGTGGTTACTGCTTTTTGTTAACGTTAAACATTAAACTTTAAATTAGATTGAACTGCAGATAGTGCGCTAGTAATAACCAACTTTTATATTTGCGCCCTATTTGCCACTTTATTATTTTACTACTTTAGAAAAAAAGTGTAATTATCTTTTTGATAGAGAATTTTATGAAGAACAATTTTCTATATAGGTATTTTTGTCGAGAATTGCACCGTTGCCGAGATTATCTAAAAAAACTCAAAATGAGGGTAGAAACAATGTCCTGGGGGATGACGCACACTATTTAGGGGTGGGAACTTTTCAGTGTATTAATACATATGATGTCCTGATTATTTCCACCAATTTTGAAAACTTTATGAATTTTGTCGGATATATCGCAATTTGAGCCATAATATTACTGAACTATTTGTAGCAACAAATAATGGTATATAGAAGATGCATTAAAAATATGAAAGTACATTAATAAATTAAACGATGAATTTGCTTTTGAAAGACAATTTTTGCGCAAGAAAACCTAAAAAGGTAAATAATTTTTTTGGTCTTAAGATCTTTGTTTTTAGAAAGATCTTAAGACGAAAAAAATTATGGCGGAGGTTGACATTGTTGATGGTTGCTTTCAATTTGAAATCAAAACACAGATACAGACTATTTCAGTTTAGTATTTTGTTTCTTCGCATTTAGAAATAGCGACTGCTGAAAACTGAAAACGGGAACATCTTGGACAATTACAGAAAATGTTTCGAAACATTTCCTTTAAAAATTTTGATTCCGCATCGAAAGATTTCAGAAAACGGCTAGTGTGACCACATTGGAAACATGTAATATAGCCAAATAAAATATATAGGTTTCGAAAATGATTTCTATTTGTGGCATACCGTTTTCATTTTGTGTCAAGAAACAGACACGATTATTAGAAACATTCCCTAAAATGTGTCCAAAAATGCTACTTGGTACTTGAGCTTATTTAAGAGACGCACTGTATTTATTAACGTTAAATAAAATTTATTTGATGTTATTTTAATACCCTGGTGTAGGAATGCGCCCTTTTTGATATAAGAAAAATTTCAAATCTGTGATATATCGACAATGCTATTTTTTATAACTATTCTTCATTCACATTTAATACCCTGTATTGTATATCAAATTTAGTTCATGTATCTGTAGATGTTCCGATACTGTCCAAAATAATCGATTTTTATTTTTGAAACTTAGATAGCACAACTTTTATCCATTTTAACAGTCTTAGAGCTATTAAAAAGTGGACCACCAAACACATACCTCTGTACTCTTTCAACATCTGAATGACTACCAACCGTGAAACCATCCACTTTGGTATCTTCTTCGTTCATTACCACCTAAAATATTATATTCGTCGTCAAAGTTTAATATTTAACACAAAATAGAGTTGTATACCTTGTGTTTCATTCTTTTCATCACTGTTAAAACCGTTAACCACCACATTTTTAATACCAATAGGGCGCATACAATCATATAAGTAACGAATTTTGGATTTTCCAATGACGTAACCCACGGTATATCATTTGATTGCATTTTGGATACGAAAAAAGTATCATTGTCGCTCATTTTTGTCAAATAGTTTACTACAAAATGAAAAAAATATTATCCCTCAGAATAATATTTGAGCTTAGAGATTTGACATACTGTTTAAACTATTACAGATTTAGTACTACTTCACAGTTTAACTATCTATTGAAATTATGTAGATAGAAACTAATACAAACATCCCAATAATCAATAAATCTATAATGAACACGTTTTACTCATTAAGAATGCAACGTTTTTGTCTCCATTTACTTCTCTTGACATTATTTAGTATTTTAATAAAAATTATATTTTAATATAATATTAATATAATGCTAAATCAATAGCAATTTTAATTTAAAACGCTTCCATTTATAATCAATAAATTTATTATTTCAATTAAACAACAATATATTTGCACCAGTTATTTACTTAAAAATTACATATACAACTAGTTCAGTAATATTATGGCTCAAATTGCGATATATCCGACAAAATTAATAAAGTTTTCAAAATTGGTGGAAATAATCAGGACATCATATGTTACAAAGTTCCCACCCCTAAATAGTGTGCGTCATCCCCCAGGACATTTTTTCTACCCCCATTTTGAGTTTTTTTAGATAATCTCGGCAACGGTGCAATTCTCGACAAAAATACCTATATAGAAAATTGTTCTTCATAAAATTCTCTATTGAAAAGATAATTACACTTTTTTTCTAAAGTTAATAATAAAGTGGCAAATAGGGCGCAAATATAAGGGTTGGTTATTACTAGCGCACTATCTGCAGTTCAATCTAATTTAAAGTTTAATGTTTAACGTTAACAAAAAGCAGTAACCACTAAATTATACTTAGAATTTTAATATACGTTCACACTCCTCTATTATAAAAAGGCGGTGTGATTTGTACTTATTTCCACATCACCCTAGATGTTACGGGCGAGAATTAAGGGGCTCAGTTCATTAGGGTGAGTTAATGTATCAGGACTGTGGGCACTCACCTTTATTCCCGTTCTGGACTCGTACTTGTTGATTTTTTGCTTGAACAAAACACTTGAGGATAGCGCGCGCTTGGAGGTGTACACTGTGTACTCGGCCGATCTTGTCACTCTCTCCGTACTCGACTACGGCTACGTACCCACTAAGGTTTTTCGGGTAAAGGATGGGAGGAAGGGATAGAATCCAACATACCGCCCACCAAAATGAAATATTTTCCATTTTCGTTTGAGAATAGTAAAGTAAAATAAAAAAAAGTGAAAAAATGCGTTATGTTTAAAATAAAGTAAGAGTGAAATTTGTGGAGTTAAATTTAGAGGAAATTTAGAAAAATTCATTATTGGGGTTAATGCATGAGTGTAATTTAATTAAATATTAAGAGAGTTTACATTTGTTATAGAGTAGAGAAAAGTAATTAAATAAGAGATGTGAATTATGTTTATAATGAGATTATGTTTTTTTTTGCGATTATGTTTTTTTTTGCGATTATGTTTTTTTTTAGAGAGTAAATTTTAATTATGAGATTTGCAGTAAGGCAGTGGGCATATCTTTGTCACTGGTCTTTTAAGAATGCCTTTTGCTGTTTTTAAAGTAACCACGCGTGTAACACGATCATGGCCCGGGTGAATCTCTAAGACTCTTCCAATGCTCCATTTGAGCGGAATAAGATTATCATCCTTTATTAAAACAACCGAGTTTATTTCTATTGGAATAGTAGAGTCATTCCATTTAGCTCTTTGTAAAAGTGTTTGAAGGTATTCTTTAGACCATCGGCTCCAAAAGCTTTGGTGCAAGCGTGATATCAACTGCCAGCGAGAGAGATGATTTAATTTTATCCCGGAAAGATCATCTTAAAAAATGTCCTGGAGTAAGAACTGACAAATCATTAGGATCAGAGCTTTGTGGACACAATGGACGAGAATTAAGCACTGCTTCTATTTGAACCAGTAGCGTATAAAATTCCTCATACGTGAGCAATTGGTCACCAATGACCCTTTTAATGTGAGTTTTTACAGACTTTATTCTTGCTTCCCACAGGCCACCAAAATGAGGCGCGCTTGGAGGATTGAAGTGCCAGGAAATTTGTTCTTGCTCAGCGGCGGATTTTAGCATATTAATCAGTTCTCTAGAAGCTCCGACAAAGTTCGTTCCACAATCGGAATAAATATGATTGCAGCGACCTCTACGAGAAATGAATCGACGCATTGCACCCAGAAAAGTCTCGGAGGAAAGGTCGGAAACCAGTTCTAAGTGCAAAGCTTTCGTGGCCATGCACACAAATAAGCAAATATAGGCTTTACAGGACTTAGCACCTCGTGCACGATATCTTAATAAAGAGAATGGACCACCATAGTCGCATCCAACTTCAGAGAAAGGTTTTACTTGAGAAAGTCTTACAGCAGGAATATCTCCCATAATAGGAGGCTGAGGCATTACTGGATTAGCGCGAAAGCATTGAGGACATTTAAAGAGAACACTACGAATTGTTTTTCTAGCAGAAACAATCCAGTATTGTTGAGCGAGAATATAGTGAAGAGTTTGGGGACCGGGATGCAAATAGAGTTTATGAGTATATTCTATGAGTAGAGTAGTAAATTTATGATTATTGGGTAAGAGTGCGGGATGTTTTTGAGAGAAATTTAGAGAAGCATTGCGCAAGCGACCACCAACTCTAAGAATTCCATTGGTGTCGATAAAGGGGGTCAATTTTCTTAAGTATTTAGGTAGAGATTTGCAATTATTTATTAAGAGAATTTCCCTAGCATAATATTGTGATTGAACACATTTAATAATACATTCTAGAGTTTCATTTATTTCAAATTTCGAGAGAGGAGAGGTTTTACGAGATTTAGAATGTCGAGTATTATAGAGAAAGCGTCTGCAAAACGTGACAATATTTATAATTTTAGAGAAAGAAGAGAACTTTTCAAAGAGAGTATCAAACAATGAGGGCTGTGAAGTACATGTCAATATAACTTTTCGTTGTTCTTCTTCAGTTTCAGGGGAAAGTAAAAATTGATTGCGGCCAATAAGATCCGGTTGGCTTAGCCATGGAGGTCCCGCCCACCATAAGGCATTGTCGAGTAACTCGCTAGGTTGAAGACCACGAGAACCTGGATCAGCGGGGTTGTCTTTGGAGACTACATGACGCCAACAAGAAGGAGGTAATTTCTCTTGAATTTGGGAAACTCGATTGCTCACAAAGGTGTTCCACTTATATGGTTCACTTCTAAGCCAATGTAAAACAACCATCGAGTAGGACCATATAATCGTACTAACATTAATAAGTTTATTAGTAAGAGAAGTTCTAACGAAATCAATTAACCTGGTCAGAAGTAAGGCTGCACAGAGTTCCAGTCTTGGAATTGAGATTTTTTTGAGTGGAGCTACTTTGCCTTTAGCGCAGACATAATTTGTTTTTACAGAGTTATCTGGAAGAATTATCCTGAAATAAATTACTGCACAATAGCCTTTTTCACTGGCATCACAAAAACCATGTACTTCCAGGGATAAATATTTGAGAGTGAGAAAATATCGAGTAACTTTGAGAGAGAAAATGCAAGGTAATTCTTGAACGAGTTGATACCAAGAAGTAGCAATGTTATTGGGAGCAGATCATCCCAATGTATACCTAACTTCCACAAATCTTGTATAATCAGTTTTAGGTGAAGAGTGAGAGGAACTCACATGCCACAGAATGGATCGAATATGCTTGCGAGTTGTGAAAGAATATTGCGTTTGTTACAGATTTTGTTTGTCAAGGACAACGCTGGTGAATCAAAGAAAAATTCATCTGTAGAGGGATTCCAGTTTAGTCCTAGAACTTTAGAGGAAGAAAGAGAATTTATATTTCAAGAGAGAAAGAATCCATTTGCATTCATTTGGAGTAACTGAGAAAGAAAATCTGAGCTATTCGAAGTCCATTTTCTAAGTTCAAAACCGTTGTGTTTGAGTATAGAAATGAGATCGCGTTGAATTTTTATAGCAAGAGAAAGAGAATCGCAACCAGATATAATATCATCGACATACGTATCCATATCTAAAATCTTTGATGCTTTGGGATATTTTACTAAATTTTCTAAAGCAATTTGTTTTATAACTCGAATGGCTAAAAATGGGCTACAGCTTAAACCAAAAGTAACACGAGTAAGTTTGTATTCTTGAATGGGCTCATTAGCGTTAAATCGCCATAAAAATTTGAGGTATTCAGTATGATTTTCATTAACAAGAATTTGACTAAACATTTGTTTAATATCGCTAGCAAATACAATCAAATGCGATCTAAATCGAAGTAAAATAGATAAAATATCTGACTGTAATTTTGGCCCAGTTAAGAGATTGTCATTCAAAGATTTATTTGTGTAATCTCGAGCGGAAGCATCAAAGACAACTCTAAGTTTGGTCGTGAGACTATCTGGTCGGATTACGCAATGATGAGGCAAATAATAAGAATAAGCGTTGGGAGAAGGATTTTGCACGGCAATCATACACCCGGATCAATGAGTGTATCGTATGATTTGAGGTATAGCATATCTTGTGATAAAACAGAGCCACATTCCAGTTCAAAATTAGTTTGCAAAATTTCTGGAAGTCTATCATAAATCATATTAAATAGCACAAAACTCCAGCTCTCTGTGGGAAAACCCAAGTTATTTAAAATTGTAATATTACGAGTATAAATATCAATCATATTTCTTAGAGCTTCATGATTATTTTCGTTAGAGATGGGCTTAATATTTTCTAGAACCTGCCAGTGAGCTTTTGCAATCAAACGTTTCTTATCGTACTTATTTTTTAAGGCTTGATATGCTATATTATAATTTTGATTGGCAAGTGGAGTACTAGATACCAAAGCTAAAGGAGGACCTCGTAAGAAACTCACTAGATAGTTGTATTTCGATATATCACTAAGAGACGAGTTACAGTGTATAAGAGAATCAAACATATCGATGAATGTTTGCCAATGTTTAAATTCACCATCAAAATGGGGTACCTCAATTTTAGGAAGTTTTACCGAACATTGAGCAGTAGTGTTTTGTAATTGTGTAGTATCCAGCTCCGATTTCGTTTGCGGAAATAAATTTGTGAATAATGCTTCAATGTGAAAATAATAATCATTAAATTCAGTTTGAATTTTGACATGAGGATCAATATCGCCATTATCCTGTGCGGAAACTAATAAAATTATATTATTATGAATCTTATCAAAAGTTTTATAAATATCTTCTAAGTGTTTTGCTCTACATCTAAAGTTAGGGTGAAAATTTGGATCTTCAAGAGCTTGATCAGCGGATTTTTTAAGTTCTTTAATTTTAGTAAGTTCTACAGAGCGTTGAGTTTTTAATTTGCGAGCGTCTGCAGACATAGCGAAAATTAGTATAATAATTAATTAGAGCGTAAGAGAGAAATGGAATGCTATAATGTGAGAAAATAAAATATAATAGAATATAATAATTAACTGAGAGAGAGAGAGAGAATGATATATTCTACAATAGAATATTATATGAGAAAATAATTATTATATTTTCACCTTATAAGGTGAGAAAATAAAATATTATAGAATATAATAATTAACTGAGAGAGAGAGAGAGAGAGAGAGAATGATATATTCTACAATAGAATATTATATGAGAAAATAATTATTATATTTTTACCTTATAAGGTGAGAAAATAAAATATTATAGAATATAATAATTAACTGAGAGAGAGAGAGAGAGAGAGAGAGAGAGAGAGAGAGAATGATATATTCTACAATAGAATATTATATGAGAAAATAATTATTATATTTTCACCTTACAAGGTGAGAAAATAAAATATTATAGAATATAATAATTAACTGAGAGAGAGAGAGAGAGAGAATGATATATTCTACAATAGAATATTATATGAGAAAATAATTATTATATTTTTACACCTTATAAAGGTGAGAAAATAAAATATTATAGAATATAATAATTAACTGAGAGAGAGAGAGAGAGAGAGAGAGAGAGAGTAATTAATTAAGAGAATAAGAGAGAAATAGAATAATTAACTGAGAGAGTGTATGTGCGTGTGTATGAGTGAGAGAGAGAGAGAGTAATTAACTAAGAGAGTAAGAGAGAAATAGAATAATTCACTGAGAGAGTGTATGTGTGTGTGTGTGTGAGAGAGAGAGAGAGAGAAAATAATTATTATTTTTACTAAGGTATTCGTATTAATTGAGTGTATTTATTAATTAAAAATTAAATTATTAAGAGAGAGAACAGACTAGAGTTGAGACTAAATGCGTATCGATAAATTTGAGCGTAAAAAAGAAATATCCGGACCAGTATCGCGAAACAGCGCTAGATATCGCTTAACACCGGTACGGCAATTTAAAAAAATCGATCGGCCGGTCGCAAATTGCTGGTCAGTGGAACCAGTGACAAAAATGTACTACCTTTTTTGCTGCGTTAAAGAGAAGATAAATATAGATTTTGTTCGAGAATTTATTTTATTGAATATATTTAAAATAATATATTACAAAAATATTAATGATATTTAGATAATTTTGAGAAATTAATTATGATAATCAATTTAATTGAGTATAAGTAAAATATGTACGTAGTTCAGAAAGGGATCCGGCTCGAAGGACCAATGTTACGGGCGAGAATTAAGGGGCTCAGTTCATTAGGGTGAGTTAATGTATCAGGACTGTGGGCACTCACCTTTATTCCCGTTCTGGACTCGTACTTGTTGATTTTTTGCTTGAACAAAACACTTGAGGATAGCGCGCGCTTGGAGGTGTACACTGTGTACTCGGCCGATCTTGTCACTCTCTCCGTACTCGACTACGGCTACGTACCCACTAAGGTTTTTCGGGTAAAGGATGGGGGAAGGAATCCAACACTAGAGGTAAAGTATTTGATGCGTTTTTTTAAAGTGGTATATCCCCTGTAGGCCTAATCCACTAATTATCAAATGTTAAAAATGGGATTTTATTTAAAAGTTTAAAAGTGCGTCGTGCAAATTGTGTAAAGCTGATATCTTGTTTGAGCAATACAATGAAAATTAATGGCAATGATGTTCAAGTTGGCTGAACATTACTATTTCAAAGAATTATTTGCACCGTTCATTCTAGCCTGGAGTTAAAAAAGTGCTTTAATTTCGAATTAGCTTCAGTACCTCTTTCTCTTTTCGATGCAAAAGGCCTAATGAGGAAAACTAATAAAGCAGCTTTATACCAGATTGTCAATAAAGTTCCAGAACGAGACCATATTTTTGAAAACAGCGAGTATGTCATTGATAGAGGATATTTGCTTCGCCGCGTAATATGGCCAAAAAAAGGGACATTTAACATTGTTTACAACGCTTACGTTAGTTACATTAAAAAACATTATGGGAATAGAGTAACTGTCGTGTTCGATGGTTATATGGAAAATGCAAACAGCACGAAGAGCCTAGAACGACAGAGGCGGCTACTTCAAAGAAGCTGTCCTCAAATTATGTTTGACGAGAATACTGTTGTCTCTGAAACTCACCAGAACTTCCTAAGTAATTTGTTTAACAAAGAATGTTTAATCACAGAACTAGTAAACAAATTGAGGAAAGAAGGTATAGAAGTATTTGTTGCTGCGGATGACGCCGATTTATTAATAATTCAAACTGTTATAGAAAAATCTAATACTTGCGATACAACTGATATAGTAGGGCAAGATATTGACCTGCTAGTTCTTCTTATTGCATTTTCACTCTGACAAAGATATCAAATTTTTAAAAGAAAACCAGGGTAATACTTGCAAAAGGATTTACAGTTCTTAAGATTTACAATCCGCAACTTCAAATCATGTATTCGCTAAAAGAAGTGATTTACAACATATTGTGCAAACTTTCATTAATGAGAAATCTACTCATGAAGAAATTGCAAACGTAGGTGAGCAATTTATTTTAGCTTTATACAACTGTACCTCAGCAGAAAGCAGTCCAGATGAATACTGATTTATGTACTTCAACAAACTTGTTGGTAAAGCCAACAACAGTGTCATGTTGTCAAAACGACTACCAACTTCTGCTGCAGCTCGGCAACACTCGTATCGGGTTTTTCACCAAATTCAAATATGGAGAATGGAGAGGAGTTATGCTCGAACCTACCGACTGGGAGTGGAAAAAAGTTGGTGGTATATTAACTCCACCAATGACAAACAAAGAGCCAGCCCCGCATCTGTTTTAACGCTCATTTCATGTTCATGCAAATTAGGGTGCGAATACAGATGTAGCTGCAGAAGAGCAGGCTTGCGTTGCTCAACAATGTGTTATCATTGCCATGGACAGTCATGCTTGAATGTTGAACCTGTGGAAGCTGACGAAAATTACTAGTTAACATTTGATAATTAGTGGATTAGGCCTACAGGCGAAACCACTTTAAAAAAAACGCATTAAATACTTTACCTCTAGGATGATGTGGAAATAAGTACAAATAACCCTTTTCATAGGGGTAGAGGAGTGTGAGAGAAGAACGTATATTAAAATTCTAAGTATAATTTAGTGGTTACTGCTTTTTGTTAGCGTTAAACATTAAACTTTAAATTAGATTAAACTGCAGATAGTGCTAGTCATAACCAACTCTTATATTTGCGCCCTATTTGCCACTTTATTATTAACTTTAGAAGAAAAGTGTAATTACATTTTTGATAGAGAATCTTATGAAGAATAATTTTCTATATAGGTATTTTTGTCGAGAATTGCACCGTTGCCGAGATTATCTAAAAAACTCAAAATGGGTGCAGAAAAGATGTCCTGGGGGATGACGCACACCATTTAGGGGTGGGAACTTTTCGGTTTAGCAATCCTCATGCTATCCCCAACATACCTACCAATTTTCAAAACTTTCTGAATTGTGTCGGGTTTAAATCGTAATATTACTGGATTAAACTTAATCAGAGCTGCAAGCTCACAGAAACACTTCGTCTTTTTTTGACTTAAATCATTTTAATGACTTAAGTCATTTGATTTTAAGTCATATTTCGAAAGCTGACTTAAGACTTACAATTTAAGTCATTTTTAAAATGAGATAAGTCTTTTAAAAGAATTAACTCATTTTAGAAAAGATTTAAGTCATTAAAAAAGATTTAAATCTTTTTTTAAAGTGTGTACACCCATTCCCACGTATTGCGGCGTGGGAATGGGTGTACACATTTGGCAACACGTGTTAACACCAGAGTTGTTAAACTACACGTAGTAATTAATAAACTACATTTACTACATGTCACAAGTAGTTTTTTAAATGTCGAGTAGTAAATGTGTAGTCTATGTAACTAATGTAGTTTTTTTAAATAACAGTGAAAACATAACCTAAAAACTTTGTTTGTTGATCAATTTAAAGAAATAAAAAATCTATATTTTGTTCTTTATTATGTGATATTTTTGATACTTAGTAGTTAAAAATGGTTGGAAGACGTCGATGTCTCCATACCTTGCTCCATACCTTCTGGAAAGAGGGGAATTATGAAGTTGTGCCTTTAGATGTAAAAAATCGTATATTCTCCTGGACAATGTCTATGGAGAATTTCTCCATAAGAATTTATAATTTATTTTGTGTTCAATGTTACTTTGTATATAATAGAAAATACACTTTTGTTGAAAAAAAATGTCTTTTTTTCTGATGTTGTTTAACTTATACAAATATAATATAACTTCATACTTCCATGATAAGAATTTGGCTTGATTTTTGTTTAAAGTCTAAATTGTTTATGTTTTACTATATTTTTGTAGGTAGTTTTTAACGTAGTTTTTGTGTAGTTTTTGAAGGTAGTTTTTAAAATCTTAAAACGTAGTTAATACAAAAAACTACACGTAGTTTTTGGCGTAGTTTTTTGCTTCATAAACTACTTAACAACCCTGGTTAACACGCCTGAAATTTTTATTAGAGTTAAAAAAGTTGTCAGTAGGGATACGAAAATACTAGAAGTATCGATACCCATACCGATATTAGACAGTTAAAGCACGGCCAAAGACGTAGACGTAAACGTATCGTTTGACATGTACGCTTGCGCAGTGAGACATTCACTTGCTTTTACGGATACGTGATACGTATCTTTACGTGCCTTTACGTAGGTACAAAACGCAAACGTATCGCGCCCAAGGAGTTTCAAAATCAAAATCATTTATTTAGACTGCACTTATAACAGAATAATATTCCCATGACAACAGTACAGTAAATACAAATTAAAAAATACAAAAATAAATATACAATAAAAAAGAAGAACTCTAACACATTAATATTAATAAAATAGTTGAGGATTATCTTTTTTTTCTTATCACAGATAAAGTCAAAATCAGGGTGATCTAGGGCAAACTTATTCACCGCCTCTAGGCACCTGTTTAATGGTGAACTAACCAACGAGATCTTAAAAATTACATGCCTTTTTCTTAGTCTACAATCAGGTACTACATAATAAATCTTTCCAAGTAGATCCGGCACAGGAACACATTGATGAATAATACTAAATACAAACGATACATCACTGAACTGCCTCCTTTCCTTTAAGAATGTTATGCTAAATTCTGCTAGTTGAGATTCGTATGATACAAGATTGCGAAAGCCGGGGTAGAACCCGTGTTTTTGCAGAAATAGGCTTCTCAGGATTTTTTTCTGAACCTTCTCTATCATATATGAGTAGGTAAAAGTGGTTGAATTCCAAATAATAGAGGCATATTCTAGTTTAGACCTAACAAATGAGTTAAATAGCAATATTCTGGTCTTAATATCGCTGAATTCACTGCTGCAGCGCAAGACAAACCCCAGCTTTCTCATTCCCTCAGAATACAATTCTGAGGTTATTTCTTCCAGCAGTTTGAGTTCACAATTGTCAACCGAATATTTTGACAAAATTGGTGATCCACTACGACAGAATGTTACATATTTGCATTTAGCTATATTTAATTTAAGGTCATTTTGTTGACAAATTTCAAGTATTTATATACTAGCTGAGTTCGGCATTGTACTCTGAGAAATCTAGATAAACAAAGAACAATAAATATAAAGTATTCCAGGGGAAAAGAGAGGAAAAACCTGTATCGTCTCTGATATCTGTCAGGGTGTTGTTGAAAATGTCATCTTTTTGCTCGAAGTTTTCACGTCGATCAAAAAGATGACATTTACAACAATACTTTGCCGTAACTTTGACAAATATCAGAGAGAGGACAGGTTTTTCCTCTCTTTTCCTCTGGGATGCTTTATATCTGTTGTTCTTTGTTTATCTAGATTTCTCAGAGCATAATGCCGAACACGCCTACTGTACTAATTGTAATAAAAATCGATATATATATATATATATATATATATATATATATATATATATATATATATTATATATATATATATATCTATATATATATATATATATATATATATATATATATATATATATATATATATATATATATATATATATATATATATATATATATATATATATATATAAAAAAAATGAAAATTGAATATCGACCGTACTGTTTTAAAGGATTGTTTGGATTATTTTCAGGTTGGCGGTCAGTGACTCAAAAACTTATTTGTTTATGTCTCAATATTTCGTAAATCTTTATTTACTTCATCAGGAGATATACTACAAAGTCAAAAATTCTAACATAAGAAAGGAGCAATTAAAATACACAAAAATTATACTTACAAAACTAAAAGTCAGTCGTATCTTACAATATACACATTCATTACACCAATAATATACTTTCAGTTATAAAATTTTTCGGACAAAACAGACCTACACTGCATGGTGTTTAAGTCACAATGAAACTGACAAAAAAAACCATCAACAATTAGACAAAACTAACAAACAGTAAGATAAAATTGTTATAAATTTGGACAAAACAAATAGAAAGAAAGAGGATATCAGTTCATTACTAGTTTTAGTTTAATGTTTTAACAAATTGCAATATATTGTATTTAACTGGTTTGTGTCGGACTTAAAATTAATAGATTCTTTATTTTTATTTATAAAACACATTTCCATGAATAAACGGCTTTTATAATTTGATTCCTGTTTTAGAACCTTTACTTTATCTATAGTGAACGTGTGTCCCGTTTCCAAATGATGGTCCACCAATGCACATCTCTTTTTATGTGTACGACAGTCACTTTTATGCAATGATAGTCTCTGTTTAAGCCACTGACTAGTTTGTCCTATGTATGTTTTTTGGCAACCGTCACATGGTATCTCATATATTACATCAGACTTGAAAAGTGTTGGGGTTTTGTCTTTGATTTGGCTGTATAGATGGGATATTTTAAGTGTGTTATATTTTACCATTTTTATATGCGGAAAATCCCTGAAACTTGATATGATGTTGTTAGTGAGTCCTTTTACCAGTGGAATTAGAATATATATATATATATATATATATATATATATATATATATATATATATATATATATATATATATATATATATATATATATATATATATATATATATATATATAGCAGAGCATATATATATATATATATATATATATATATATATATATATATATATATATATATATATATATATATATATATATATATATATATATATATACCGCATGATCGAATAAAAGAAAGAAACATATTTTTTCTTTATCGTTTTTCAAATAAGTCTAAAATAACGGAGTTATTTTACTTTGAAATTATACAAAAAAAATTGCTAAAATTTTGAGAACTACTGGATCTTTTCTGGATTTTCTTTCTTGTAAATTTAATCTTATACCTATGTTGTCATATTAACAAGAAATTATATTTTTTAACAAAAAAAAATTTTTGAAAAATTCTTTGGGAAGTTTTCATTTTTTTTTCGCGAAAAAAACCTCATAGGCGTGTTTCTGGGGTTGAACTATACTACCAGTTAAAATACTTGCACTTATTTCTGGGACACCCTGTATATTACAGTCAGTATGTCCCCCATAGACTTAAAATAAAATATAGACTGAGCATCTCATTCATAATTAGCTGGAACATGCGGTCAGACAATGTCTTGTTATTGTTGTGTTATTGTTTTAGGTTATAACGAGTGCGACACGAGCGATAGATAGGTTGTCTCTGTCGTAACGGTCGTTCCCTGACGACTCTGCCGAGAAACACAACACTGTCTTTCGTTTCTCAAGTGCACCTGAACTCTCCATATCATAGCCGGGTAATTTTTTTATATTAATGAAGCTATAATTAAATTAAAAATATATCGTATTTAAACTTTTTTATATTTTATTAAGATTTAGGACAGGTTTTTTAAATAAAAGTTTAGAAAAAACGTCTTAGAGTCCAAAAAGGATAAAAATAATAAAATACACGTTATAGAAGAAATTTTATAATCGAAATTACGTAATTTTTGAAATTAATAATAAATTATTAATTTTAGTCAAACATTTACAACCCCTAATATTAATCAAAACAGGATCTATTCCACAGATATAATAGAATCGGCGACAGGGAGAGAAAAAAAAAATATGATTGTTGTAATTTTTTTTCTGGTTAAGTGATGTCTTATTATGTAAATTAGAGAAAACATAAATCTGTTCCATTAAAGCAAGGAAGGTGATAGGAAGTGAATAAGAATAATTTTGATTAACGTCATATTTTTTGATGTTAAAGTATCACATTTTCCGATAACTATTATAACCTTTCAGTAGCATTGA
This sequence comes from Sitophilus oryzae, assembly GCF_002938485.1. Classification (NCBI taxonomy): domain Eukaryota; kingdom Metazoa; phylum Arthropoda; class Insecta; order Coleoptera; family Curculionidae; genus Sitophilus; species Sitophilus oryzae. Next base: position 290,459 of record NW_022147237.1, on the reverse strand, counting down.
ACTATTTGAATAAGAAGACTAAGGAAGGAGCATAATGCTATCCATGTATTCATGCATGGTGGGCGGAAAAGGCACCATAAAAGCTCTCTAGGGTGGGGATCCTTGACAGTTCTGTTTGACGATTCATTTGACACATTTGAATTTGATTTGAAAATTTGTGGATTTGTCAGTCTTTACGGAGCTGATTTTATGTTATTTATTATTTATTCTACTACTGAGAGTTGTATAAAGGTAGTAAATCTAGATGGAAATTGTGGCAGAACTTAAATTAACAGTGACACTATCGCGATTTATCGAAAATGACTCTAAAATAGTTGGTTGTGTAGCGTGCGGTAGATCTCGGCAAAATTGAGTGAAAAATAATGGAACAACTTTTCGCTAGTAAGTGACTATATAATATACATACGTGTAGTAAACCGATCATTTATGAAATTCACTTAAATTAACTAAATTATATATTTTTCTTGCATTTTAGCTTTTTATTTATTACTTGTCAAAGATTAGATGTCAAAGAATTTAGATACGTTAATTTGACTTACCTGCTTCAGTAGCGTATCGGATGTTTGTGTTAATAAATACTTATTATAACTTATCTATTTTTATTAGAATTATATATTTTTATAACAATTTTAATAACTACCAACATTTATTCACAATGTAAAATAAAACAACAAATTATTGAGTCTACCCCACGTCTACCCTACATCATAGTTTTACATTTTTTAAATAAAATTAGAACGACACTGATAAACCGGAATTTAAGTCGGCCATATTTGAGGCCCATCGCGGTGTACCTAAGATTTTTGATATGCTCCTTCCTTAGTCTTCTTATTCAAACATTGAACTAAATAAATTTTGTGCTTCTTTAACCTTTTAAAACAGCAAAAAATATAACTTTAATTAAAATTCTGTCAATAATAATCTATCAAAAAATGAGAACGAAATTATATTACCATAGAAAGGCGTTTTATTTTTACTAGTTCAAAAATTCAACTACATTTTCATGTTTTTTTTTACTATTCTCTAAAACGGTATGGAAATTTGGAAAAGTATAAACAGGAATTACCATTTGAGAACATGCAAAAATTTTTATGAAGACAATCCGCGGACATACTGTAGATATAATTATGTTATTCATCGGCAGTGCCGTTTTTACATAGGGACTCGACGCGCGACGAGCCCCGACCAGAGGATTAAGGACCCCATCCAAAAAGGCATCAAAAACGATAACATCAATTTATTTAAGGCTTATAATAATACATTTAAATTGAAAAACGAATGCAATTTGACGTAATAAAACAGTCCCCGAGCGAATGTTTGCATATATTTAATGGCAATTTATGATGACAAAGTGATGGGAATACCGGTTCCACATATAAGCCGCGTTACTTTCTAATACCGCGATTTTGTAAGGGGCCCCTTACAAAATCGCGGTATACTCCTATATAGGTCCAAGAATAAATAATAATTATTCGAATATAAAAAATAATAATTATTCGATATTCTAAACAAAGAAAATTACCCCTTGATTTAATTTCGTAAATAGAAAAATGCTATTGACAATTACTGGGGCCTAATCATTTATAATTAAGTAAATATATCTGCTTCCATTTATACTGTGTTTAGTTTGCGTATACTTATGGTTTGCATACTCTAACTACAAATTGCTTTATAACTACTGAACACCTATTGGCCTGTTTGCCAGTTGAATAAAAAATACTTATTAAGATTTGCAGGCTCCCTAGAAGAAGGGGCCCGGTGCGGACCGCCCCTTCCGCCCCCCCCCCCTAGTCCCTCACTGATGAAAATATTAAGCATCATAATAAATTCATTTTGGAATCTATTTAATTAAATGCTAGTTCTAGCCAAAATCCATATGAGAATTCTAAAAAAAAATCCCACAATCGTAATCGATATTCATAATCATTAAACAAATTTGAACTCATATTAGATTTGTTCGGGTTCTTGTTATTACCGATTCTGAACCGTCCTGGAACACTGCAGCGCATGCGCAAATGAAATAATGTCTTCATATTTCCTTCTGCGCATACGCATCACAGTTCTAGGACGGTTCAGAATCGGTAATAAGAGAAACCCGAAGTAAGCTATTGTATACTATAAAATATAAAATAAAGGTCGTAAACACGAATAAAAAACAAATTAAGTTATCTCAGGTTATGATTTTTTTTGGTAACTTTCAGTGGAGCAAAAATGAAATGTCCCTAAAAATTCACGACTGTATGAAATTGGTCCAAATTTTGCGAATATTTTTTGGCGAATCGCTTTCCGCAATTCGCAATTCGCGTCTACATGAAACAAGCTTTAGGTTTCCAGCAGATGACGACTTGGCCCTTCTAAGAGAATTATTTGTTGCTTGTTGCTCTAAACCCACTGGCAGACGTTGAACAATAAAGCACTGGAAAGAAGCACTTTAGCCCTTTAGTTTTAAAATAACTAGTAAACAAAACAATTTCAAAGTTTTAAATTCAAAGTTAGGTTAAGTTTAAATAGCGGACGCGACGCGAACAGAATTTTTTCCGATCCGATAACTATAAATAAAGAGAGTTAATACCACCTCACGTAAAGGAAATAACATCTGGCCTTATTAACGTCCATGCACGCTATTCGGTTTAGCGATATCTCTCTATTACGCTGTTTATTGTTATTTTACGGGAGTTTATTTTTGCGCACAGGAAATTTGACTCGTTTGCACATCGTCATAAAAACAATTTTCGTACCACGAATTAGGGATAAGATTTTTATCTGTATACATATAGTATAGGTACTTAATCTGTGATAATACCTTAACTTCATAATCTCCATTAACCTTCTTTCCTTAATTTTTGATTATTAAATTTTAAAATTAATACTAGAATTTGTATTCTTACTGATTGAACACTCAAAAAAACATTTTTGTTTTCTATTGCATTCGAAAATTATAGTTAGAAAATAGCTACGGGACTAGAGAGGCTAGCGGGGAACAACACGCCGTCACACGTTGGTGAGATCTGGGACCGACGAATCGACCATCACACGTGTCATAGGGTGTTATAGCAGAGGTTATAGCGTCGGATGGCGTGGCGTGTTGCCTACTGTGTACGCAATACATGTAATTAAATGGAAAAACATACGCACTGATCTTCATGACGTGGGGTAGCATGGCATCGCGTGGCGTAGCGTGTTGGGTAATGGGGTCCGGGCTTAACTCGCGTTTGCCAAGTCACTTCTTTGTACCTAAAGCTTTCTGGATAGTCAGAGAATAAACAGATCTGAAGATATAAATACGCAGGAAACAAGAAAAGCCTTTGTTATTTGTTATTTTCAAACAACATGACAGATAGTTTTTACCCTACCCCCATGTTATAAAGTAGGGAAATATATACAGCATATATATATTTATATTTATGAGCAAATTTTAACAATGCTGGGTATTTTGTTCATACCTTTTCAGAATTTTTCATGCCCCTTCAGCAATTTTCTACGTGTTAGTGGTATTTTCTCGTATGAATAATTTAAAATATAGGTCATGTAGGAAGTGGCAATATTGAATCCCTTTTAGTGCCGTAACCTTATATCAAAATTACACTGTGGGAAAATTTGCAGTGAACAGGCGGTTCCAAAAAGTTTTCAAATATACAGGGAAATTTAAAAGGAAATGCACGATTTTCAACATCTTTTATTTGCGAAAAAACTCATAGACCTCTTCCTGAGGTCGAAATATACTACCCCTGAAAATATTTGCACTTATTTAAGACTCACCCTGTATATAGCAGCACCATGTTTTACAATTAATATTATGTGTTCTAGAAACTGCAACCAAGAAAAACTATAATTTACAATGTGATGAACGCTCCGAGCTGTTTAGAGGTCTAGATCTGTAAGTATGCAGTATTATTTTAACTTAGTATAGAAGAATTATTATACAGGGTGTTTCAAAAAACATGTGCTATATCGTAACTCGTGGGAAATAATCCTCACGTAAAAATAAAATTTATTTTTCAAATCCGATCCGATTCTGCTTTGTTTCGTAGCTACAGGGTGTTAAAGTCTTAATATTGTAGCGGACCCGTGTGGACTCGGCAAAACCTAACTAGCTAAAATGTCCCGCCCCCAATGACCTTAATATCGCATTAAAGAATAGACACCGTAATGATTCATTCGAACGTTCGAGAACAATCGAGCTCCACTGGAATGGAGTAGTACATATGAGAACATTCGAAACCTTCTCTATGCACCATCTATGGATTATTCGAGAACTCTTTAGCTGTGGGTATAAAAGTCGGCGGCTGGGACCTGAAGAGGACAGAAATAAATAGACGAGTACAGTTGTCGCGCTAAATTCAAAATAAATTCTTTAAAGATAAATAGTTATAAATAGTTTGTATATAGTTCTTTACGTCTTTTAATCGTTATTGTTTGTTACTTAGTGTAAATAGTGTTTAAATAAATTGTGATTTTCTATCCACACGCAACCGACGAAAAAAACGTAACAATTGGTATCAAGTGTGGCCTGTGTGATAGACTAGCAAAATAAAAAGACTGACAATGGCTCCGAAAAAATTGTTGAAAAACTTGATAGTGTCCGAACTGAAATGCATATTGGAAGAGAGAGAGTGCGAGACATGGAAAGAAAAGCATTTTACAAACCAGACTGAGAGACGTTTTGGTGGAGGAAGGTGAGGATCCTGATACATTTTGCTTTGAGTTGGAAGGTGACCTTGACTCGTCCTTAGTAAACTTAAACGACAATTTGAATTGTGTGTTTAAATAATAAAGTCAGTGAGAATTCCCAAAAATTAGAAGATAAAATTATGGAAAATTCCCAGGATTTAATCAATATTTTAGAAGACAAGATAACAGAAAATTCTAAAGACATACAAGCCAGCTTTAATAACAAAATACTTAATTTAGAAGAAAATTTATATAACAAGATAGTAGAAAGTTCCAGGGAATTAAAAGAGAAGATAATAGATGCACAAGACAAAATAACAGAGATTGAAGAAGATGTAAACAGAAAAATCGAAATATTAAGAGAAGAAATAGCAAAGGCAAATTCACCAAAATGTCAAGAAACATCGGAGGAACCGAAACTAGTCGAAAATAAGTATGCTTCAAAGTCAATTATGAAGCCTCCACAGTTTGACGGAAAAACCGCTTGGGCCAACTACTTTTGCCAATTTGAAGCCGTTGCGAGAGCGAAAGGCTGGACAATCGCTGAAAAAGCTACCGCTTTGACTATCGCATTGCGGGTAGATGCGACTGTCATCCTGCAGACACTCTTACCATCGGAACGGGGAGATTATCAGCAATTGGTACGACATTTAGAAATGAGGTACGGCCAAGCTCATTTGGAGCATGTCTATCATTCCCAGCTAAAAAATCGCATTCAGAAGTCAAATGAGTCTCTGCAGGAGTTATAAGCCGATGTAGCCCGCCTCGTTCGCGAACCCAGCGCACTTGGTGGATGCTTTAGCACGTGCCCTAGAATTTGAGGCTGCGAAACAAAGTTCTAGGTCTTTAGGAAGAGTACGGACCATCGACGAATGTTCCGACGAATCCGTGGAAGGGATTGTTCGGAAAGTAATGGACCAGTACATGGGCAAGAAGGGACCGATTCGTTGCTGGAACTGCGTCGCAGGTAGGACATGTGCGAAGCCGTTGTAAGGAGAAAAATGAAGAACAGGCTTCATCGAGGTAGGAAAACTACTAAGGGTCGAAATGAAGGGGCACACGTCGACCTGTACTCAACATGTCCCAACGAAAACTGCTCAAGTCGCCTCTCTACAACACAAATTCAACAGCCTTTTTGTGGATGGTTTCGTTGATGGAGAATTCCGGACCATGCTATTGGATACAAGTGCGACGAAAACTATCATCAGACCGGACATTCTTACACCATCGAAGAAGGTTAAAACAACACAATGGCGACTACGTCCTGCCATGGGGGGCTCCGCTGCTGTCCATGGAGAAGTAAACCTTAATTTTGTTATCGGGAGCACCAGTTTTGAACATACAGTGTTAGTAGCAGATATCGAAGATGAACTTATTCTCGAGATGGACATCATGATCACTAGAGGTTTTGAATTAAACTTCAAACAGGGAATTTTGAAAATAAATGAAGAAGAAGTGGTTCTACATCGAAAATGTGAGGAGACGCTTCGCGTGGTAGTAGCAGAAGATTTTTCGATTCCTGAGTGCTGTGGATGCACATTTTTGGATGGTTGCCTGGAAGGTAAAATGAATAATGGGAGTATTATTCTGTCGGAGCCAAGGAACCATGACAGCGAAATAGGTCGAGGGGTGGCTATAGGAAAAGCCCTGCTACGAGTGAAGAAGACTGTACCGGTGAGAGTAACGAACAATAATTATTATTGTGTCCTTGAAGAAGGGAACCCTGTTAGGATACTGTTGCTCGGTCTCCTCAGTTATTCGAAGCATGGAAGCCTCCAAATTTTCGAAAATACCGGACAAAATGGTGAAGGCGCTAGTAAATGTTAACGGATTATCTTCCCAGGATAGTAGAAAATTGAGAAACCTAATAATCAAGTATCAAGATGAGTTTGATAAAGGAGAAGCAGAACAGAGAGGTACCAATTTAGTACAACATAAAATTGATACCGGAGATGCACGAACAATCAAACAAAACCCGAGAAGACTTCCGCTCGCCAAACGTGAAGAAGCTGACAAAATCCTTTGAGAAATGAAAGAAGAAGGTGTCATCGAACCATCTAACAGCCCGTGGACATCGCCGGTAGTACTAGTAAAGAAGAAAGACGGTACCACCAGGTTCTGTGTTGATTATCGGCAGCTCAATAATGTTACCAAGAAGGATCCTGCCGAGGATAGACGATACTCTAGACACGCTGGCGGGATCGACAATATTCTCTACCTTAGATCTGAAGAGTGGATAGTCGACATGGCGCCGAAAGACAGAGAGAAGACAGCGTTCTCGATGGGCTCCGGACTGTGGCAATTTACTGTCATGCCATTTGGATTGTGCAACGCGCCAGCTACCTTTGAGAGACTAATGGAGTCTGTGTTAAAGGGACTATCCTGGACTACCTGTTTAGTGTACCTGGATGACATCATAGTGGCTGGGAAATCCTTTGACGACCGTCTGAAGAATTTCGAAGAAGTTTTCAAGCGACTAGCGAGCTCTGGTTTCAAACTTAGCCCTAAGAAATGTCATCTGTGTTAAGAAAAAGTACACTACTTGGGCCATGTAGTCTCCTCCTAAGGAGTTTGTACGCGTTGCCAAATCAAGAGGCGTCCACCATTGCTGATGCCCTTGTTAAGGAATGGATCTGCAGGTTTGGTGTTCCCATGGAGCTGCATTCAGATCAGGGAAGAAACTTTGAGTCCAATCTGTTCCAAGGCGTCTGTGAAGTCCTTAACATCCGCAAGACCAGGACGACTGCTCTGCATCCACAATCCGATGGGATGGTTAAATGCATGAACAGAACCATCAACCGTTATTCGGCCAAAGTAGTCTCTGACCACCAAAGAGACTGGGACAAATTTCTTCATCTGTTCCTTTTGGCCTATCGTTCATCCGTCCAAGAATCCACAGGGCAAACTCCAGCCAACATCGTTATGGGACGGGAAGTGCGCCTACCTTGTGATCTGAAGTTTGGCTGCCGACCGGGAGAAGATGTCGCCGGAGAAGATTATGTCCATAGATGACGCCAAAGGATGGACGACATCCATCAGCGAGTCCGCTTAAATATTCAAAGCGGTAGTGACTGAATGAAGGAGCACTACGACATTCAAGCTGAGCATGGAGGATACCAACCAGGGAATTTGGTGTGGCTATGCAATCCGCAGAGACGTCGTGGATTATCTCCGAAGCTACAATCCTCGTGGGAAGGGCCATACGAAGTCATGGATAGAATTAATGACGTCGTATACCGTATCAGAAAATTGCCAAAAGGAAAACCCAGGATAGTCCATTTCAACCGTTTGAGCCCCTACCAAGACGAAATAAAAGATAGTGCTGGGACCGTGAGAACTTGCAGCTTTGATTCCCCTGATTTGGAGATGTCCTTTGACAACTTCATGGCCCGATACAACAGCAGTGAGAAGGCTCGTTATGGTGTGACCAAAGAAGAACAACGAGACCTCTTTTCCTTGCCTCCTGATTATTTGCTCGCTTACTGTTTGGCTCAAGATTTGCGAATGTCTAGAGGAATCGCTGCGACGTTCAATGAGAAGTTTGGGCGTGTCGGAGAACTACGCCGACAGGATCCAGAGGTTGGAAGCGTCTTGAGGCTAACCGACAATGGACATGGTCAAGCAAGGCACATCTTCTAGCTGGTCACCAAGCTTTGTTTCGTTGCTACAGGGTGTTAAAGTCTTAATACTGTAGCGGACCCGTGTGGACTCGGCATAATTTAACTAGCTAAAATGTCCCGCCCCCATATGACCTTAGTATCGCATTAAAGAATAGACACCGTAATGATTCATTCGAACGTTCGAGAACAATAGGGCTCCACTGGAATGGAGTAATACATACGAGAACATTCGAAACCTTCTCTATGCACCTAATGATCTATGGATTATTCGAGAACTCTTTAGCTGTGGGTATAAAAGCCGGCGGCTGGGGCCTGAAGAGGACAGAAATAAATAGACGAGTACAGCTGTCGCGCTAAATTCAAAATAAATTCTTTCTAGATAAATAGTTTGTATATAGTTCTTTAAGTCTTTTAATCGTTATTGTTTGTTACTTAGTGTAAATAGTGTTTAAATAAATTGTGATTTTCTATCCACACGGAACCGACGAAAAAACGTAAAAATAATAATAATCTTTCGATTTATTATAATTTTCTTCCAAGTACTTTTAGTGATTCGAATTAAATTTTGAGAGTAAAAGTTACTATCGGTGCTACATATTTTAATGCTAAAAAAGTGACGATAAATTTACCAGGGACGTACATATGGGTTATCACTGGAATTCTTTTCGAAAAAAAAACATGTGCGCCACTGACTTTTTTCTTTTGATATCGAAAATGTATAGACCGCTTAATGCCTATTAAAAGTTATCTCTTGATATTTTGTCCAATTCGGCCTCCTTGATGAGATAAACGCAATTTTTTTTAACCACAATTAATAAAATTAAAATAAAAATAAAATAAATAAATAATGTATTATACCTAATTTATTATTAAATATTATTGCTATTAGTTAGTATTACTATTAATCCAACCTACAGCAATTTCAAACTAAAAAATAATTGTATTTAAGATAATTACAAAAAAATATTTATATTTTAAAACTCTCGCAAGTTAATAATATTAACATTTTTTAAAAGTGGCTGTTAAACTTGGATCATGGCAAATTAATAAAATTGCGTTTATCTCATCAAGGAGATAAAAGATCAGTGGAGGCTTAACCGTAAGGTCAAATGGTCCAATGGCCCCGCCCAAAGAAATGAGAAGAAAATTGGGAAAAACCTATTTAAGTTATACTTTTTGTAATAACTTTTTTCATCCTAAGATATTCTAAACTATTCCCAAAAACCATCAATTTGTCCAATTTTTGCTTCAAAATGTTTTATTTTACCCATTTTCTCTACTGTCGGTCAAAATTTCATTTTGTCCTTCGTTCCCGCTATGTTTTGCACGTATTAAAACTCCAAAGCCGCAGCTCGTAACGCCAACAAAGTAAGGTATACGGTATACTACGTATAGAAAATATAACGGGTTAAGGTGCGATAGATATAGTTTATATTGACTATTGACCGCGTCATTAATAAAAGAATTTCAGTCGTTGGAAAAACGTCGCCGTTTGGGCAGTTTGGGTATTTATAAAAATTCAAATTATAAAAAAACCTAGGTTTTTGTATTGTTCGACGCAATATTTTTAGATATTGACCTCCCTACAATAATGACCACGCTATGTTAGATAAACATATTTCGCTAACAAGAGAAAAAAAGTCAGTGGCGTACATTTTTAGAAAAATATTCTAGTGACAACCCATATGCACGTCCCTGGTAAATATGTCGACACTTTTTTAGCATTGAAATATGTCGCATTTATAGTAACTTTTATCCTCAAAATTTCATTCGAAACACTAAAAATACTTGGAAGGAAATTATAGTAAGTCGAAAAATTCTTATGACTTAACACTCTGTAGCTATGAAACAAAGCAGAATCGGACCTTTTTTATTAATTATTAATATTGTGGCCAACTGTTGTGCGAGCGATACCCAGCCGGTACAATCGCTTTATTTATTTATCTTGCAATCCACCTTCAGCATACTTGCAAACCAAAGAACGCAAACCCCCTTGAGCATATTTGCCAAACGTCGTATTTACCAAACGCAAACCAAAAGCAAACCACCTTGAACAGATGTGCCTAGGATATCCTCTCAAATAGTGTCGGTCTGATTCGGCGATATAAACTGTAGGTCCCTTGTATTTGTTTGTGAACAGTGATGAATATCACAACATAACAAGGACATACGAGAGGTCTCCGACGCTCTGTATAGAGCAAGGCCGTGAAACAAAAAGTTTTATTAATTACTATGTGAATTTTACGGAAGCGCTGAGGGGCCAGCTGATTTTTTTTTATATATGACTATAGTCAGATAACAAATGACTATTACCCCAGTACAGTTATGACATTCACCATGTTGAAATTGCAAAAATTTTTAGAAAGCTGCGACCATTCGCCTTAGTAACCCTTATTAACATACTAAAAGTCCCCATTTGTCCGATGTGTGCGTCATCAAAAAAAATCGGCCGCCATCTTGAATTTTGGTACTTTTTGGGAAAAAATGTAAATAACTGGAAAACGGTTTGTTATAGCGAAAAACTTCAAGAGGTAAAAATTAAAGAGAATAAAAAACTCTATCAATAAAAAATAGTTTATTATCCTAACGCAATGACGTACAAAAAAATTTTGAAAATCGAGCAATTGATAAAAGAAATCACCGAAATGCAAATTACTAATTTTTTAAGCTTATTAACAAATAACATAGATATTTAGCACCAATTCAACTGAAATACAATCCTTGTGACATTTTCAAGAAATACTTTTTATTGGTGGGTTAATAATATTTCAAAATTAACAAAAATTGTAAAAACTATCCGTTACTAAATACATGTTTACTAATAATGTGCGAAAGCAGTTTCCACTTTGTCCCGGTCGGGGCTATTTGCACATAAACCAAGATCTTATTGTTACCATTTTGTAAACAACTTGTTTTTAAAAATACAGTGACAGTTTAAAAAATTAGGCTACAGGTTGGAAGAAAAAAATAAAATGTAATGTAAACTGGCGACTTTCAAAACGTTGCAAAAAGTTCCTCATCTGCGACAAATTACATCCGTTTTTTTTAGATCCTGCAGCACAAAAATCTGAGCTAGTCGAAGATGGAAATACATTCTTATTTTCATTATATGGTCGACATAGGCTAGCAAAAGATTTAGATCAGTTGAGGTATTTTAAATATAAAGCCCTTACATCTCGTCAGGTACTTATAGTAAAAATTTTGATTGAGCTACCTTACCTCCAACAACTAACGCAGCTGAAAATCATTATTATAGGACCTATTTATAAATGCAGTATTGGCTAAATAACGGAGAAGAGGCAACAGAATGTGGATGGAGTAAAAAAATGGATACCTTAGTTCCAACAACAATGTCACACGCAGTGGCACCAGAATTTGTATTGAAAATGATTTACTGTAATTGCAAATCTGGATGTAATAAACTATGTACCATTGCGATCAAAAAAAGTAGTATAAGAATTAGTAGTCACAGATGGAACTACTGGTCTAAAAGGGTATTTGAATTAGGTATATTGAACTTTGGATTTAGCCAACAACACTGTTTTTTTGTTTATCCCTAATGCATCTGCAATGTCCCTTATGGGAACCCCATCCCTTAATCGCGTAAATATAATAGATTTTTGCTCTGAAGTTAAAGGCATTTTTTAAAAATTACGTGACACTGACACAAAAATATAGACCAGCAGATTAAATCGTATTTTGATGTACTATTTTTTTTAATCGCAATGGTACATGTTTAAAATCCAATATGCCATGTTCATGCTTGTGTGGTAACTGTAATGGTATTTCTTGCGAGAACAAACAAATATCGGTCGATGAAGAACAAATCGAATAAAATTGTAAATTTCATTTTTTTTTCTAGAGATGACAATTTGAAAAGTTAGGTTACAAGTTGGTAACACATTTTTATTAAAATGGTCATAATTTGAATTATTGTTATTCGATTTGTAGGGGTATGTTTATAATGTATTTATCATAATGGAAAAGTGTTAAGATCTTAGGTTAAGATCGTAGATGATATTTATGTCAAAAAGACATTCGCAAGTAGTTTATTAGGGGAAGTGCGGGTATTGCCGCCCACTTAAGCAATATGTTAAACAATTAAGTTATTTTTGATGATATAATGAAAACGAGGACGTCAATATTTAGTACTTTTCTTTGCTATTGATGTTTTATTGTCAGATTATTCCGATAGATTATTAAGTGTAAAATATTTTTGATTTTCAAAGTATTGCCTTTGGGTAAAATTAGCCGACCACACGGGTAATACCGCTCACCTATAAGGGTAATGCCGCCCACTAAAAGAAACAACGTAAAAATACGTTTTGTACAATAACATTACTTTTCTTGCAACAATAAATAAAAAAAAAACATAATTCAAAAATGCAAAAATATTCTTTTTTATTAAGTGGAATGTTAAAAACAGTTTAGTTATACATGGTGCATCTGCGAAAAAACAACTACCTGTCCATATCAAAAATATTTTCTTTACTTATAGCTACTTAAAGAACAAAAATCGCAAACACATTTTCTGTAGTCATCAAAACCAGTGCACTCTTTGTGTGTCCACTTGTGGCAAATACCACACCTATACCACATTTCTGATTTGCCGAATTCACCACAAAGCATACATATTTCATCTTCCATTCCATCATCGTCAGGATTGTCGGAGCTTTTATCATCGCAGAGTTCACTTTCATTACAAGAGGATGCACTGGAAGTGTCATCATCAAACTTAACCTTTTTTGTTACTCTCTTGACCGGCAGCGGGACTTTCCCTTTCTTTCTCTGTAACTTTCTTTCTTCTTTTTTTTTCCAGCTCAGTTTTCTCTGGAGTGGCTGTGAGGCTTTTTGATATTCGTAATTTTCTTGCCCTTCTGTTTAGTCCTTTTTTTTCAACTCTGCGGAGGGCTGTTATTTCTTCAATCGATATATTGGTTTTTACTTTACTCGGATGCCTATCAGTATTTAATAGTGAGGTAGAGGCTTGAGATTCAGTTTCTTGAGATATAGAGGGCTGACGATCAGCTCTTCGAGAGGTAGAGGGTTGAGGCTCAGCTTCACGTGAGGCACAGGGTTGACGTTCTGCGTTACCATCAGAGGTAGAGGGTTGAGATTCATGTGCGTCAGGTTCACGTTGAGCTGTTACTGGTATTTGAGAAAGGGTTGCGGGCAAAAAATCTTCATCTGTAAACACATTTGGCCTATATGGTACAATCCCACTAACTTCGAACCCCTTCTGAGCTTTTTCAATAGTAGCAACACGGATGAAAGCACGATTAAAAATCTCAGCTACATCATATGGTGTTATTTTTTGATGTATGTTTTGTCTCATAAAAAGTGAGCATTCATTCGAGTAAGCAGATTTTAATCGCCCAAAAACTGTTAAGTCAAGAGGCTGCAGTTTATGGGACGTATGGGGTGGGAAGGATAACATAATTATCCCATTTTCACGACAAAATTCATAAGTCGCTAGAGAGCAATGGCTACTGTGGTTATCTAACAAGAGCAAAACTGGATTTTCTTTAGACGTTGCAGAATGTTTTTTAAAATGCTTTACCCATGTTAGAAATAGCTCTTCGTTCATCCAGCCTTTGGTAAAACAATCGTATATAGCGCCTACAGGTCCATTCCGTAAGAAGATCGGTCATTCGAGCTCTCGGGTATATAAATATCGGGGTACATATATATATATATATATATATATATAATATATATATATATATATATATATATATATATATATATATATATATATATATATATATATATATATATATATATATACATGCAATCCGCCTTTATCAAGACCGAAACGTACCACGCGCCATCATTACGAAGCCCGATTTGTTTTAGGAAGCCCGATTTCGGGCTTCGTAAAAACCGCGTGTATATATTTAATATAGGCATCAGGAAGGTCATCTCTATCGATAGCCGAAAATTGGTCGGGCTTCATAAAATCTTAAAATATATCAAAATATACACCTCTAGTACCCATGTATGTGACCTAGGGGGCGCGTAAGCGCGTAACAGACATATCAAGAGTATAAGAAGCCCGCTGTATATGTTTGATATATATTAAGAGTATAAGAAGCCCGCTCTATCCGGCAACATCGTACCCTACCTAAACGAAAGATTTTAGATCTTTCTACTTAAGATTATCATTAGAAAATTAATGAAATAGTTTTTTTAGATGTTTATATTGAATTTAAAATAAATTTATTTTAGACTTACGATTTTTAATTACACTAAGAAAATATAAATGGAAATATACAGTGTTATAATATAATAAATATAAAAAAGGGAAATATACGTAAATCATATTTTATAATATTATTTTGTTTTAAATATACAGGGTGAGTTTCCTACGATGTTCTTTATGGGTATCTCGGAAACTACTGGAGCTAGAGTCGGTTAAATGGGGAAAGAATTGTAGTTTTGTGGTGTCATAAATATGCGCTTTTCAGATTTTTTTTCAGATTTTTTCCAAATTTTCAGTTCATGGCTTGCTAGATATTTCGAAAAAAAAAACAAATTTTGGCTATTTTAAAAATTATCCCTAATTCCATTATAATCTATTTTAGACAAAAAGTTTTCAGATTAAAGTTGTAGATAATCACATCCTTAATGAGATTGTGTTCTCCGTTTTCTTCTAAAGCCTGTCATTTTTGACATATGATACAAACATATCTTTTTTTTTTAAATGGAAACCATAGTTGGCCATGACTTCATAAAAAGCGCCATTTTTCAAGCTTTTTAGCGATATAAGCTGTAATATGTTTTTTTTCGAAAAATTACCGAGTTATAGCCAATTCTTATCGTTTTTAAACAGTTTCACTTAGTTAGCCATGGAAACAAGTTCAATCGCCGTTGCTCTCAGAAATGTGAAGCTGTCACATCCAAACTTTGTAAATCAAAATGAACAAAAATTGTAAATATGAATTTTTCAAATAATGAAGAAAAGCGTGTAGATACTCGCGCATCAATAGAGTGGTTCCAACATGACTTTCATTATGACCCCCCATAATGAAATAAATGTTAAAATTTATTTATATCATAATAATTATGCAAACTCAAGGATAGGAAGAGATGGACCAATTGCATGGGCCTCCTCGATCACCTCACCTAAAGTGCGAAACATTTAAGTTGAACAGCGCGGCATCGGTACGGGGGGTATGGCTTCAGTTGAATTTATCCGTAAATTGCCCAGTGGTTTGCATTGGCCCGCATTCCTTTCGCTGTTCAATTTAAATGTGTCGAATATTATCCATTTTAGATTTTGTATGCGGTATGGTTAAGAATAAGGTTTACAAAAAAGCTTATGAATTAAGAGAGGCACTCGAAGTGGCAGTACGAGAGAAGTTTAAATCGACCGGTCCTTCTGTGTGAAATAGGTAGTAATTCAGTTTTAAAAAGATGCAACTCAAAACAAAGGCGGATTTTTTGAACATTTCTAAAATAACTTAAAGTGTGTAGTGATATTATTTTTTAAGTTTTAGTTTGTGTAATGTAAATTGTAAAGAACCGTTTAATACTATTTTCTGACTTTTTATAAGTGATAAATCATAACAGAATAAGGGTATCATGCAATCTAAGTGAAATTAGTCAAGAAAGATAAGAATTGGCTATAACTAAATTTAACTTTTATAACATGTCTTGAAAACCGTTCTCTAAAAAACGTAACATTCACCTGTCAACGTATCCTCGAAAATGTATGGTCAAGAAAAGTCAAACCAATAATTCTACACGCTTTTCTTCATTTGAAAAATTCGTATTTACAATTTTTATTTATTTTAATTTACAAAGTTTGGATGTGACAGCTTCACATTTCGGAGAGCAAAGACGATTAAACTTGTTTCCATGACTAACTAAGTAAAATTGTTAAAAAATTATAAGAATTGGCTATAACTCAGTAATTTTTCAAAAAAAAAACATATTATAGCTTATATCGCTGAAAAGCTTAAAAAATGGCGCTTTTTATGAAGTCATGGGCAACTATGGTTTCCATTTAAAAAAAACATATGTTTGTGTCATATGTCAAAAATGGCAAGCTTTAGAAAAAAACGGAGGATACAATCTCATAAAGGATGTGATTATCTACAACTTTTATCTGAAAACGTTTAGTCTAAAATGGATTATAATGGAATTAGGGACAATTTTTAAAATAGCCAAAATTTGTTCTTTTCGAAATATCTTGTAAGCCATAAACTTTTTGAAAAATCTGCAAGGCGCATATTATTTATGATCCCACTAAACTTATTCTTTCCCCATTTCACCGACTCTCTATCTCCAGTAGTTTCCGAGATACCCATAGAGAACATCGTAGGAAACTCACCCTGTATTAATACATAGTACTTATTTGTATATTTAAAAAATAATAAGTTTATAAACTTGTGACGTTTAGGACTTGCAGTTACAGCTTTAAAAATAAACAGTCTTTTACTTTAGATATTTTATTGAAAAATAAACTTAAAATCATATAAAACATCATATAAAATATACAGGGTTGTTCACCACATACGACACGGAGTATTGTAGCTAAACGATTAGATTTTTACAAATTGTAAGTTTTGGGTTCGTTGAAGGACTATTAGAGATAAAATTTAAAAATATTTTTACAAGATACAGAGTGTCCCAAATATGTAAAAAATATTATAGTTGTATTTTTTAAATGGAACTCCCTGTATATTATTCTATTTTTAGATTCTACGATTAAAATAAAGGTAAATTTGATTAAGTTTTATCACACTAAACCTTACCGTTTTGCAATATTTTCAATTTTATGAAATTGCAGTAAAAATATTAAGGCTTCATTTCTCCAAGGGTACAAAGTTTTTAATACTGAATATTTACTGAAGATTATTTATTGATCAGATATTGTGTTGCAATAATAAAATTTTACTACCTTGTACAGAGTGTCCAAAATTTATATTAAATAATGACTAGCTTTAAACGGCAATGAATTTAAATGGAGCACCCTATATATTTTACGTGAATCAGATGCACAATGTAATTGTCTATCAAATTGTATTATACCATTTTTTACCCATCTCTTCAAGTTTTCGTAGAAAATGCATTTTCTTATAATTTAAACCTCATTTATCACTATATCCATGGAATATAGACATTTTAGATTATTTTTAAAGATGTAACAAATTTTCAAAAAGTACAGATACTAAATATTGTCGCTTATTTCATTAAAAAAATTTAATTTTATTTGTCTTGTTATGAGCTTTCGAAAAATATATCCTATATTTGTTTCCATAAACAAGATACATTAATTAATTAAGTTTATGACATAGGCGGCTGATTTACATGAGATAATCAAAACAATCGAGTCGACGTAAAATTTTGGTTATTGTCTATTCTACGCTAGTTTCTGTGTGTGAAATTACGTATGGGACAAGTTCATAAAAATATCAATATCTCTGACTGACAGCGCGTTATCGGCGAGTGTGAGTGCAGTTTATTAAGATAACATGACGAAGAGCAAAATTCTCTGGTTCAATTAAATTAAATAAAATAATAATACTCTTAAATTAGGTTGATTTATGTTAAAAAGTTAAATAATGCATTAAAAATACAAATATTCTATTTAAAAACTGCAATTATACATTGAAATAAATTGTATCCACATAATGATAATTGTTATATAAAAAACCATATTAACTTACAATAATGGGCTAATATTGTATATGCAGCTA
The DNA here is from genome assembly GCF_002938485.1 of Sitophilus oryzae. Lineage (NCBI taxonomy): Eukaryota > Metazoa > Arthropoda > Insecta > Coleoptera > Curculionidae > Sitophilus > Sitophilus oryzae. The sequence continues at coordinate 272,464 of NW_022147237.1, read as the reverse complement.
ACTTAGTAATATTTTTTAGTTATTAAAGAAGAAGGAAGAATTATCGGAATAACCATTTTTTTTAATTTTCCGGTGTATTGCTTTCATCAGAATGGAGAAAAAAAGAACACAAGGAACATATGAAAGCCTAAAGTCCCAATTTGCAAACTGTTGCTTTCTTTATTGATTTATTGAACGAAGAGTTAGAGGGGTTGAGCCACTTTTGAGACGCACCCGGTATAGCATTCTATTTGAAAAAGTTTAACTTCAACCTGGAAATAACTCTGTTAAAATGACACTATAGATTAACATTTTTTTATTAATTTAGGCTACTATTGTTAACCAATTTTTGTTAAAAAATAAAAGAAAATTATTAAATACACAAATAGAAAACCTGCTAAAAAGTTTAATGAAAACAGTGAGTCATTCTGCAATAGTTATAAGAAATGTTTAGAAATAAGTTTTTTTTTTCAACTGCTTACTATAATTGTAAATTTAAAATATAAATTTAAAATTTTACTACTTTACAGTTGAGGGTTGGTGTTACAACAGCAAGATAGGGAAGAAGGGCTTCCCGCTACCGCGCAACATGACGCCCGGCCGATATACGCCGTCAAAACAAGAAAATATTCCAGCCGAATTAAATTCGTCGCACGTCCGCCCCTTGCCGCGCCAACCCAGACCACCGGGCTTCGACGTGTCCGCGTGATGTAGGGGGCTGCGTATTGGTGGCGTTGCATGTATATATATATATATATATAGCATATATATATATATATATATATATATATATATATATATATATATATATATATATATATATATATATATATATATATATATATATATATATATATATATATATATATATATATATATATATATATATATATCCCTGAAGCACTTATTGAGCAGCACACCGTGATGTTTCGACCTCTTTCCCAACTTACAGCTTTACCAAGTTGTTTTATACTTTTTGGAGAAATTATTTTGGAAGGTACTTAAACGGTCGTGACACCCGTTTCATCGACATTAAATATACGATTTGGTGGGAAATTATATTTTTTTAGAACCTCGTCCAAATTTGCGAAGAAAAGGTTAACGCTGTCTGCATTAAAAAAATGGTTGGTTCAGGTTTCCTCATGGTCAAGCGTGGATGGCGCCTTAAAAACGATTGCAACCAGTCTTTACCCGCCATTTTATTTTCGTGGTTGAAGCAATGCGGTATATTGTTTTTTTGGGCAAAATCGTACACAATTCTTCGTAAATCCATGGCTGTAAGGCCATAAAACATCTGTGCTAGGTAAATGCATCGCTCTTCTAGTCGTGTTTCTTGATCAGGTGAAAATGTACAATGACGGCCTTGCAGAAGGATTATTTGTTTTAAGGCGATCTTTTAAAGTAGAATAGGGGATTCCTGAAAATAAAATTAAAATTGTTAGAATGTTGAATATGAGTATTTTTTTAAATATTCATATTCCTTTTCCCTTTTCCATCTCTGACTGCTTGCATAGCGGCCTGGAGTGTTTCAGGGGCCCAGACTGCTTTTTAGCGAGGGCAATTTTTTGTTTTTGGCATATCTGAAACTATAATTTGCTAACTAAAAATAGGCTGGTAATATCGCCCAACTAAAATTATTGAGGGTAATACCGCCTCCTGATGAGCGGTATTACCCAATATCGCCATTTTGTTTACAATTTTTTTTCTACGACGATCGTTTAAGATATCAATAAAAACGACGCACAGTTGGATATAAGAATCATTAAGTAGCATAACGGTCCAAAATTAATTCGATTTTATAAAAAAGCATGGTACTTACGGCTTATTTTCCAGCAAGAAAAAATTAGACTGGCGACACACTCTATCACATTGCTATCTGTAGAAGCACTGAAAGTAAATCCAAACGTGCGTTCCATTTTCTGCGGCGCGGGGCAATATCAAATGGCTCCATCGTTGCCAAATTTATAATTTATGTGCAATATTAACGTTTTTATAGAGATGGGCGGTATTATCCGTTGGGCGGTAATACCCGCACTTCCCCTACATTTTATTTTTTTCTTCCAACCTGTAGCCAAATTTTTCAAACTGTCACTGTATTTTTAAAAACAAGTTGTTTACAAAATGGTAACAAAAAGATCTTGGGTAAAGTGTAAATAGCCCCTACCGGAACAAGGTGGAGGCTGCTTTCCCACATTATTAGTACACATGTATATAGTAAAGGATCGCTTTGACAATTTTTGTTAATTTTGAAATATTATTAAACCACCAATAAATATTTCTTGAAAATGTCACAAGGACTGTATTTTAGTTGAATTGATGCTAAATATCCATGTTATTTGTTAATAAGCTTAGAAAAATAGTACATTTCGGTGATTCCTTTTAAAAATTGCTTGATTTTCAAAAAATTTTTGTACGTCACTGCGTTAGGATAATAAAGTATTCTTTATTGACTCTGATAGAGTTTTTTATTTTCTTTAATTTTTACCTCTTGAAGTTTTTCACTATAACGCACCGTTTTCGAGTTATTTACATTTTTTCCCAAAAAGTACCAAAATTCAAAATGGCGGAATTTTTTTTGATGACGCACACATCGGACAAATGGGGACTTTTAGTATGTTAATAAGGGTTACTAAGGCTAACTATTTTCAATGGTCGCAGCTTTCTAAAAATTTTTGCAAATTCAAAATTATTTGCACTGGCCTATACATATAGTCAGATCATAAATGACTATAATCAGATAATAAATGACTATAGTCAGATAATAACTGACTATAGTCAGATAATATTTGTACAGTTTTAGATGCTCCTGGTTAATATTAAGTATGCGCAGTACCTATATTTCGCAACAGGTGGTTTTCACGTGGATTTCATTAGCTGTTCAAAAAGAAGTGAATAAGCTTGCGCTGTTTAGTTTACGATTTCGGGTCTACTTTTCGGAGGCCATCCGGTTGATACTAGGGGGTTTTTGACAAAAAAAATAAAAACCACTTTATTGTTTAGACCAGTTTTATGTTTGTCCCATTTAATTATCATTGACACCCTGTATATTCAAAAATATGCATTGGACACACATGTTTATATGAATTTTTTACCTTAAAATCACTCAAAGAATCACCCCCTGAAGTTTGGCCACATAGTTAATTAACACCCTGTATACTACAGCGCTGATGCTATGTGTCCCGATATTTTGCTGTCTGACTGATAGATTTTTATTCTAATATAAGCCTACTGCATAGTCTTAAATGTATTTTTTTAAGTTTAGACCTCAATTTTTAACCATAAGTTTATATACAGGGTATATAAAATAGAGACCATCTGAGACTACATAATCTTTAATAGCTGAGGGTTCAACTCACCCTGACTATAGCCAGATAATAAATTATTATATTTTTCATTGAAAATTTAGGCAAAAGTTGGCAAATGCTCCAACTATATTATTGTTTTTCAGCATTTGACATTGTAACGCATGTCGGGTACCAGCTAGTCTCATAATATAAAGATTTTATGTCATATAAAATATTATACAGGGTTAGTCAAACGTCCCGAAACGGCTATATATCTCAGAAACCATTAGACTTAATTTTATGATATTTGGTAATACGGAAATATTTGATTAAGCTTGATTCAATTGTGATAGAGGGGATGATGTCAAATTTATAGTTTTTTCCCTAAGCCACTGAACTTCCTTATTTTAAATGAAAAGGCTATATTTTTATTCTATTTTTGGATCTCCCTTAAAATTCTAAGTATTTTTCATGTAGCATTCCCTATAGCCTCTGAAAAGTAGGCCCGAAATCGTAAACTAAACAGCGCAAGCTTATTCATTTCTTTTTGAACAGCTAATGAAATCCACGTGAAAACCACCTGTTGCGAAATATACTGCGCATGCTTAATATATCCAGAAGCGTCTAAAAGTGTACAAATATTATCTGACTATAGTCATTTATTATCTGACTATAGTCATTTATTATCTGAATATAGTCATTTATTATCTGGCTATAGTCAGTTATGATCTGACTATAGTCATTTGTTATCTGACTATAGTCGGTTATTATCTGACTATAGTCATATAGAGGGTGTCCCAGAAATGAGTGCAGATATTTTAAGGGGTGGTAGATCTGGTCAAAATAAAAATATTTTCTCTTTACCATTTTTAAATTAAATTGAAAATAACCGAGTCATTTAACTTTGAAAATTTAAAAAAATAATCGCAACATTTTGAGAACCGCCGGCAGATATCGCCAACTACATTACCCGGATCAAGCCCGGATTTCAGTTAATTCGACGCACTGTGTTGCCATAGGGACAAGAAAATATATGTTAAAAGTAAGTCATAAAATCACAACACACCTGAGGAGTTTGCAGAGATGCATTACATTTTTAAGATTGTGATATTATTACATAAAATAAATTAAAAGTTAAATATTTAATAATGAGTTAAAAAATTTGTTAAAAAAGTTAAATTAAAAAACTTACCCAACATTAAAAAAGATACTTATGACAGATCGATGTAACTGTGACAGTTCTCTTTTTCGATATACACTTAACTAAAATACACTTCACTGTGCTGCTTTACTTGTACATGTTATTATAATAACTACTAAAATAACAGTCCCCATTTTTAACACATTATTTTCATATAGGCCTCATCACAATTTGAACCACTGATTTACAAAACACCTTGAAAAGCACACATTACTTTGAATACCTTTCTGAATGAATAAATGTTGAGAATTATTGTCTCTTACCGCCACTTTCCGAACTACTTTCAATCTAAGAAAATACATGTTTCACTCAACAATTTTAAATACGTGTTTTGTTTTTTCGCTATTTTTTCTTTGTATTTCAACAATTCCATCGACAGCGCAACCGTCGCGTCGGCCGTCGGCCAAGAGAGCGGCGCATCACTGGTAACTGCTCCTTTGTCGCGCCGCCGCACAGTAGGCGAAGGCGGATGATACGGCGAGACAAAACCTCCTATTTTTTTAGCCCCTTTTCAAGACTTTATTACTGAATTAAAGTTAAAAAACTTTATCCTGCTCGATACATCTCGAAATAATTTCGTAGTAGGCTTTGAGCATACCATAAACAATTGAAAGTGTCAGCAACATTTTGTACCCAAGCGAGCGTCTATTTTGCATGTACAGGCGAAACAAACTTGACATTAATTTTTGAGTGTATTTATTTTTAAAATAAAACATATTGTGATGGTTGAATATAATAGAGGTAAGTTAGCTTCAGATCATCATAGATTTTAATTATTATAGTGGTTGCTTAGTTTACACTCTTGCCTTTTTGGACTGATATATAATTACTTATTTTTTTAATAAATTTGCCAATTGACAGAGGTGGAAATACAAAGTAATGCAAAGTACTATTTAATTTTCATTTTAAATAAAACTTTATAAATCGCTCTTCGACATTATGTCAAGATCACTTGCCCGTTCTTGCCCGTTTAGCCATTTTTTAACGATATTTCACTGTTGTTGCAGTGAAGCTAGTCAAATCTTTTAGTGCATTTGTAAAAGGAATAAATTCATAACTTTCGAACCAAAGCAGATACGAACATGCGGTTTTCAGATTTATGATTAGTAAAATATGTTCTACTTTTTAATATGCTTTTTTTTGTTGGTAAAAATTAATGGCGGATCCAAATGGCAGACTTTTTATTTATCAATCGATTTGTCTCAAATTTGGGGTATGAAATATTACTTTATTAATAGAGGCTTACAACTAACAGCATAAAAATAAAATAAATAAAAACACTTTTTTAAGTTAATGAGTTCCACGTTTAAGTTAAAGAATTCCACTAAAAAGTACAACTTAAGTACAATCAAGTACAGGGTGTTCATTTATAATATGCCTCCCTTTAACTTCTTTGTTTTTCTCATTAGAAAAAAATGTTCTAGACAAAAGTTGTAGGGTTAAATGTGAACTATTTGCACAATATATTTTTTCATATACAGGGTCTTGTATAAACGCGTGACAGGTCAAAATTATATATTTTTAAATGGAACACCCTGTATGTTATTACAATTTTAAAACCTTCACAAAATTAATTACTTTTTATATAATTATTCACAGGCATTTCATATAATTATTCACAGGCACATTCATATCCGCAATTATTAAATTTAAGCATATGTCATATTATATAAAAAGTACTTAAAATTTTGTGGATGTTTTAGAAATGTAACAATATACAGGGTGTTCTATTTAAAAATATATAATTTTGACCTGTCACACGTTTACGCAAGACTCTGTATATGAAAAATATACGCTGCAAATAGTTTACATTTAACCCTACAATTTTTGTCTATAACATTTTTTTCTAATGCGAAAAACAAAGAAGTTAAAGGGGGGCACATTATAAATGAACGCCCTGTACTTGATTGTAGATTGTAGGTTTGTATTTAACTTTGTAGCCTTATACTTATTTAGACTGTAGATTGTAGCTTTGTACTTAATTAGCAGCTTTAGTTTATTTTGCAAATTTTTTAAACGTGTTAATACAATATGAGTTCATTTCACTAGTATTTTATGTATTTAGTCAGCTTTTGTTTTCCACAAAATCAATATTTTTGACATATTTTGAAAATAATAAACATAACTAGATAGTTTTATATAGAAATTATTAAGTTGCGTTGAATCAGATTGTCCTAGAAGTTTCGTCTTACTAGCGCCCGGTCTCCCGCCCACTGTGCGCCGTGTCCAGCTTGCGTCATGCGAGGTTGCCGTAGTTTCAACAATTTCAAATTCAAGACACTCGAAGCAATCAAATTTTAAAAATAAAACAGAAAAACATGAAAGAAAACAAACAAAACACAAATGAATTGGTTATTGATAAGGTCATAATAGTAGTAATTCAGAATTCAATACATCGAAAACAGCCCGACGAATAATCAATTCATTTTTTTTTTAAATTTAATACGAATTTGATTGCTTCGAATGTCTTGAATTTGAAATTGTTGTAACTACGGTAACGTTGCTTAACGTCGTCGTCTGACGCAAGCCCGCCACGACGGCGCGGCTACCGGCGACTCAAAGGACCGGTTCACACGCGGCAGTTCTTGGTTGACGGTTAGGCCGTCGATGGAATTGTCGAAATACATAGAAAAAATAGCGAAAAAACAAAATACGTTGTCAATAATGTTGAGTGAAACATGTATTTTCTTAGATTGAAAGTAGTTCGTAAAGTGGCGATAAGAGACAATAATTCTCAACATTTATTCATTCAGAAAGGTGTTCAAAGTAATGTGCGCTTTTCAAGGTGTTTTGTACAGTGGTTCAAATAAAACAGAGAAACATGAAAGAAAACAAACAAAAATGAACCAATTATTCGTTGGGCTGTTTTCTAAATTTCTTGAATTGAATTCTAAATTACGATGAACATTTTAGGAATTTCTTTTTGTGACCTGATTGTGAATAATAAGAATCATTTTATTAAATTTATTCCAAAATAAAGTTATTTTGCAGCATAACAAAGATTTTCGTAAACGTCATAAACGTAATGTTTTAGTTAATGTTCGGTGGTTTTTGTTAAGTTTTCATTGAAAGGGTAAGTACTAAAAATAATTAATGTGTTTTTTTCTATAATTATTAATAATGAGCACTCATAAAAGATTAAATTTAACATTTCTAATTTTTTGAGTAGAAATTTGACTATGAATTTATAAATGTAGAACTATGTTCCGCCGAACTATGTAGAATGTGGATAACATAGGAGGTTGCAACACTGCAAGGTTTAGATAAACCGTAGGGAAATCTCAGGTGAATAAACAAGTGGCACTAAAAAGTTTTTTCAAATTTCCCGGAAAATGTCAAGGAAAATTTTAAATTTTCAACATTTTTTTTCGCAAAAAAACCTCATAGGCGTGTTTCTGGGGTTGAACTATACTACCAGTTAAAATATTTGCACTTATTTCTGGGACACCCTGTATAAAAAGAACTGAGCTGGCCCCTCAGCGCTTCCGTAGAATTTACTATTATATGGTAAATTAAATATTCAACCGCAATTCACCGAAAATGCTCGGTGTTAATACCAGTTGCGTCTCAAAAGTGGCTCACCCCCTATAACTTTTTTATTTTTTCAGATAAAAAAACGAGATTTGGTATGTTAGTATTGTAAGAACCACTTAATTCTGTTATCTCTATTTTTTTTTATTACAAACAAAAGCACAATATAGTATAGACTTAATTTAATAAATTTAAAAGGAAATGTTTAAGACTAAAATTAAAACAAACTTAGGCGCTACTTACAAGATAACTAAAAGAATTGTCTTAATGAATAATTAGGTTGATCGTCGTTTGTGGAGGCGTTTAGATCTTTACCTGCAATTAAGGAAAAAGTATCTGAGCAAAATAATTCAGCCAAATAAATAAATTTAATTTATAAGTGTTATTTTATTGATTTCATTAGGCATTAACTTATTAATCATGAATTATCAATTATTAACCAATGAGCATCAATCCCTTAATTATTACAACTATTAGTGGCCATAATATACTGATCGACAGTCTGGTGTTGGCATTATCAACAATGCCCATTATTCCGAACGACAGGAATAATAATAATACCATACTGAAGGACAGTATACTGGCATGAACGACAATGCCAATTATTCCGAACGACAGGAATAATAATCACACTGAACGACAGCGTGTTGGTATGAACGACAATACCAGTTATTCCGAACGACAGGAATAACAAAATCATACTGAACGACAGTATGTTGGCATGAACGACAATGCCAATTATTCCGAACAACAGGAATAATTCTCGACACTGAACGACAGCGTCTTTAGACACGAACGACAGTGTCTATTATCTGAACGACAGATAAAAGGCCTAGGTATAAAACCCATATTGTAATAAGTAATTAATTGCTCAGTAAAGAATAAACGAAATATATACCAATAAATGATAATTAAATGAAATGTAAATAAAGGTAAATTAATTTGCCCGTGAGCACAGACTCACCTAATTTATAGAACGGCAAGCACACTCACAATAACTACAATACGATTTACCGTTAAGTATCGAATTCGGAACGAAAGACAAAACACCCGTATTCGGCCACGCACTCTGGAAAAGTAAAAAGTGCAATGGTGCGTTTTATCCCTCGTTTCAGAATCAGGTACCTAGTTGGTAGGAATAAGAGTAAAAAAAAGATATTCTTACAGTATACGACATAAATTATAAATAGGATTGATTGACATATTCTCTGATTGATTGACCTATTCCGTCACTTCCTGCTTCACCGGAAATGACTACAACTTTTGATTTTTAATTAGCACCCTCGGTATTTTTTACTTTATTTGGTAGAAAATAACACTCTGAATGGAATGACATATCATATGTCAATTTTTGACATTTTCGCATATGGTTTATTTGACATTATAACTTGCGGTTCGTAACGAAAATTTGTCTCGAAATACCAAGGTGTGGTATCAAATTATTCGTAAAAAATGCTTTTTCGAAATATGCCAATGAGCCACCCTCGTTCCATTTGAAAAAATTGAGATATGATTAAAATTCGATTTGTGCATTTTCTAACTGGTCAGGACAAGACACTAAAAACATTAGACGATCAAATCTATTTTTCCAGGACTCCTTGCTTAAGAATTAGTGTTTTTTACAGGTTGAATTTTAAAATACGATTTTTTATTAAGCGAGAATGTCAAAAGTTGACATATGATATGTTATTCTATTCAGAATGTGATTTTCTATCAAATAAAGTAAAAAATACCGAGGGTGCCATTTAAAAATCAAAAGTTGTGGTTATTTCCGGTAAAACGGGAAGTGACCAAAAACAGTTGAATAGGTCAATCAATCCTGATTTATGTCATATATACTAACATACCAAATCTCGTTTTTGTATCTGAGAAAATGAGAAAGTTATAGGGGTGCTTATAGTTTTGAGACGCATCCGGTATATGAAAAGAATAATAATTTTTAGCACTCTGGAAATAGCAGGAGATAATTTAGTGAAAGCGGCTTCAGGATATATATTTCTATTCCTCGTGATGTTTGCAAATATTTCAAAAATTTATCAAAGTTTAAAGGGATTAGCAATACTAAAACGCTTTGCTAAACAGGTAGATAAAAATAATGTACCTATGTATGAGATCTATGAGATAATTATTCGTATTTCTAATAAATCCTGTTGTTCTTAATACGCTATTGGCTAGCGAAGTCGGTTTTTACGTGTCTAGGAGTGAATCGCTATGGCGCGGCGATCAAGTAATTCGAAAAGAAAAAAATTTGAAGTATTTATTACATAACTAATTAAAGCGTTAACTTTTTTCCCATTCTTTGCAGCTCGCAAAGTTCGATTAGAACTCCAAATGCAATCGCTGTCAACCATCAAACGACCAGAAAACAAACGACCCCCCCCCGTAATAGATCGAAATAGACCGGGACGCGCCGTGATTGTTTTTTTGTTTGTAGTATTGTCTTTGGTATTGTCAACAATAAACAACAAACAATCAACTACAGCGCGTCTCTGTCAATTTCGGTAAACGTTTCGATCAGTTTCCACAAAATTGTAATAACACGGGCAGTGGCGGATACAGAGGGGGGCCCATGGCGCCCGGGCCCCCCCTAAAATCTGTAAATTATGTTAAATATTAGGTTTTTTTGTTAAAAATGGCGTCCTAAAAGCATGTTCTATATTACTTTTTATTTTGGGCCCCCCCTAAAATAAATTCCTGTATTCGCCCCTGAACACGGGCTTATATTTATCGTACTATTTCGCGAACAAACTAACAGTGACTAACTATTCTGACAGTCCGCCTTTAATAGGTTACATACATGTTATATCCATATTTAACCTTCAAATGACCTTATTTACTCTTTATACTTATTTATTGTTATTCATTGTTTATTTCAAAGTTAAACGTATTAGTTCGTTCTAATATAACTCATAAACAATCATATTATGTTTCCTGAGAATCTTTCCAACTACGATGTTCCCATGGTCTCTTCAGTAAACAAGTCGCAGTTCCATGATGGGAAGCGAAGACTCAGCAACTTTAAGAATATTTAAGCCGATCTCTTCGACAACTCGAACGCAACTCGTATCCGTGTCGTATCGAAGTTCATATAATTCGTTTATTTTACTTTGTTAAATTTTAAAAGTTAATAAAGTGTTTTTAAAGTATTTTAATGTTATTTTAAAATAATAAAAGTGAAAGATAAAATCTAACAATTTGGCGCAGTCGGTAGGATATTCACAAAACGTCGGTAGAACACGAGTATTCTAACTACCAACGGTGGATTCCAATCCTTCAAGCGAAAGAACTTACGAAAAATCAAGAAAGAAAATTAAGAAAAATGAAGAAAAAAAATTAAGAAAAATCAAGAAAGAAAAATCAAGAAAGAAGACAAAAAATACATCTGGCGTCCTCACTCATAGGCAGATCTACGGATTAGGAACACCTAGTGAAACCCCTGGTAGAAAACTCCTTTGAGAACAAGACAAAAGCATGGTTTTTGGAAAATTAGTATAAGTACACAACGAATCATTACGTTTTATTTTAAAGTATTATTTTTTTGAAAAAAAAATATTTTGAAAAAGAATATTATTTAAACGTTTATAAACGATAAATAAAAAATAAGATATTTTCTTATACGATTATTTAACAAAGGGTTATTTTAATTTAATTTTAATTTAACCTCGTTATTCTCTTAACTAAGTTAACTAAGTTAATTAAGTTTAAATAAATCGATTATTCTGCTAATCGATTACTTAAAATAAAATAAATAAAAAATAAAATATTTTTTTAGTTATTACTATTTACTAAAAAAATTCACAGTCCTTTACAAAAATGCAACCGGGGGGGCATTGAAAATGATGAATAAAAACGTAAAAATATGATTAGTGTTAATATGAGTGTATTACATACATATGTTTAAATAACGAACTTAACAAAAAACAACAGATTTAAAGATTCACTGAAAAAGTAGTAATGTTAACATTAAATAAAACATTATCAATAATAATTATGCGATTGCACCTATCCGTAAAACAAGCAAGCAAAAAAAAAAGAATTCTTACGGAAAGTTACACTTTACGATATAATGTTTTAATGTTAAAGGCAAACCCCATTTAAACACAAAACTTTTTAATACCTACTACTGTATCTAAAAGACTTTTTTTTTAAATTATTAAATTCTTAGCCACGCTTCTGTTTTTCTTGGCTGTTGTGCGTCACGTCACAGATTAACAGGCCAACGTTTGCACCACAACGCGATGCTGCAGACCACTAGGTAGACCGGTCGTAGAAATTTATGTTATACAACTTGTAGTCAATCTACACAAATATTATCAAAAACTTTTTTTCTTTTAAAACGTGTTCAGATTTTGTAAAAAGTATAAGTCAAAATCGCAAAACTTAAATTTGATATGAGTTTCTTAGTTTTTAACTAATATAGTGGCGAATTACAAAAATTCCTTTTCAATGAAAATTAATGAGTTAAATAAGATAATTTAATAAATTACTAGCTTTTTCGCGCGACTACGTTCGCGTTACACCTCGAATCGTTCATGCATTGATTTAAATGATTTTTTACTTCTTTATAGCTAGTGAGCATAGATGTTTTTTATTTTTCATCTTTTTTTTTATTTATTAAGGGCACTAGTACTCTCTTTATAGGTTATTTTTTATTCTTTGAAGGATAATTGAGGAAGATATATTTCGTTATGATGTCACTAAATAAACCCTTGTATAAAATTTTATACTGTCTGGTTTATAATGTTATAATATTGCATTTTCGTACAGCAAATTTTCATTCCCTATTCTACTCCCTAAGGGTATAAATTTCATAAATTTGCTTTATCTTTGTGCCAATTTTTATGTGTATAATCCAGAGGTCACCAAGTTTTATATAAATTTTTACTAACTTTACCCATTTGGTTGATGAATTTCAAAAATTTCTTCTAATTATTTTTGTAGGATTTCATTTTTCTAGACCAAATAGTAAGGAATTTTCATACAGCAAACTGTTCCGACATAATTTTACTCTCTAAGAGGATGAATTTCCTAAAATCGCTTTGTGTAGCTAATTCACTAATGGCGTTTAAACGAACCTTTGTGCTAATATTTATGTATCTAAACCTGGCGGTATGAACTCACTCCTAAAATATCTAAAAACTTAAAATATAATCTAACTGACACACCACTGACAATGACAAATAATTTATTTCTGGAGGTATTGTGTGTAGGTGTTTTCAGGTATGTTTTAGTATTTAGTCGTTTTACACAAAGAAATAGCCATTAAGCACTATAAAAATACTTCATAACAAATCTACACATATATACATTTCATTCAAAAAAAGAATCATCAAGATTGGTGAAGCGGTTTCGGCGGGATGGATGCAACAAAAAAAACCTTTGAGGTTTTATATATGTATGGATTAATTATTTTTCCAACATATTTTACTTTGCAAATTTTTATAAATATTCAGACTCGCCAATATCGTAGTCCACAGTGTCCAGCCTGTTTAGCCAAACGTAGGCCGATTCCTCTTCGGAGGCGTGCGGCGTCGCGTCGTGACCCTGGCTGATGGAGGAGTCTGAAGACGCTCATCCGCGCAGAGGAGCAAGTTGACTGCGTAGCGTATTGCGTATTAATCGATTCTGAAACTTTTTATCTCATTTATAACATATTACGCAAGTTTATTATCTTAATCTCGATTTTAATAGATAAATATGTGAAATGCCACCTGAGTATCTTCCGCCATGACATGTTTTTACTTTTTTGTTATGGTAAAATGATTTTTATAAACTTTATTCAATAAAGTATATTTTCCTCCATTTGGTGATTTTTTAATTTTAAGCGAAAATTAAGTATAACATTTTAGGAAAAAGAAACACTGTAATATTTAAAAGAATAAGAAGAAATTAGTCTTATTTTGAAAGAAAAATATAGAAAAAACTCTTTCTATAGAAAAAGTCTTTATACTAACCAGAATCCGGTGACATATACGCGGTCTCACCGGAAACATTACTTATTACTTCGCATAACTTGAAGAATATCTACTTTTAATAATGAACACTTCAGAAATACACCAGTAAAAACATTTATTATTTGAGATTAAAACTCGAATTAAATTATAAATATTAGTTACCTATGTTGTTATAGCTTTTATAGGCCTGTTTAACGACTTAATAAGTTACCTAGCGAAAAAATCTGTGCGCGTACCTACCACTATTGTTACAGGTTAATTCGTTAAAGAAATATGTTACACAAGTTAAAAACGCTAAAATTTTAATGGTATTACTTGTGCATTATTGGCCTTATAATGTAATTTGTTGGAATTATATCTTCTTTAAATATAATTAGACTTTTTAACGACTTTTAAGTTACCTAGGAAAAAATCTGTGCACGTACCTACCAGTATTGTTACAGGTTAATTCGTGAAACAAATGTGTTACATATTATTCGTGGTATTAGTGGTATTATATTGGAATCAGCTTGGCATTAGTGGGGCATTATATGAGAAATTTGGTATTTAATTTGTATTTTTGGCATTACTTTGGCATTAGTATACAGACATTTGTCAGCGGTTTACTCCTTGTAGATAATCAAAAAGTTTTTTGATAAAATTTGCTTTTCATGTCAGATCATTTCTATGAAAAATTACATTAGATTTTTATTAAAGACGCTGGGTAATTAAAACATTGACTAATAAACCTTGTCCACTTTAAATACGGGGTCACGAAATATCCTCCTTGGAGTGTTTGGGTTAAGGGGTGTATAATAAATTAATCGTTGTTTTATAATAAAAACCATAAAACATTTATTTGTGAGTAAAATAATGCAATGGTTGGATATCTCTCCTTTATAATTCGGTGACTAAAAATACACTAAAATAATTAGAAAAAAAATCTTGTACTTATTTAGTAATTACGTCAATATTAATTAATTGACTTTCTAGTCTATTTTATTTTATGTACAAATATATTATTAAATTTTAAGCATTAAGTAATAAAACACTTTGTGCCCTCTTATATCGTAAAAGGTTACGAAATATACTCCTGGTTACACCCCTTACAGAAAACAGTGTAAGGGGTGTAAATAAATTGTATAATCACTGTTTTTTATAATAAAAACTATAAAATATTTCTTATTTGTGAGATTAAAAAAACAAAACAATGCATTGGTTAAAATAAGTACATTCAATACTGTTTTCAATTGTTAATTCAATAATGTGTTATAACATAATATAGCCATTACTATTATACTATTATTATTAAAATAATATGTGTGTAACATATTTCTTTAACGAATTAACCTGTAACAGACATTTATATGCCCAGTATATTTTTGTTTAACAAACCAATCAGGAAAAATCCAAAACCTACCGTTATAGGAGGTATAAGACGATTAAACTTATATAATGACAACTACTTATCGGATAACAAATTAATTACTACTGTCAGCTAGTTCAGCTACTGTCTAGGTAGAATTTACCTAGAGTACCTACACCTACCTATGATGATGTAGGTAGATTAAAGCTTATTTTGACGTTACCTCTCACTTCGGTGTCACAAGCTGAATTTTTCAGGGATGGAAGTACAGTACATCACAGTACATGATATGGGGACCCTTATTCCGAAAGTAGTACAAAATTAAACAGGGTAAAAAGGCACTATCATCAAAAATCGATATATTAATACCACCGTATAGAGAAAACAAATACTTATTTTTTGATCCAGTACAGAATAAAGTCTTCGTAGGGAGTAATTTTTTATAATTATTTACAAAAAAACATTTCCATTAGCGCTTATGACCAAAAAAAAACTTTAAACATGAATAATCATTTCAATCATGCGAAAATTTGGTTTAAAAATAGAGATTTTTTTTTAATATAACTTTCATTTAACGAAAAACGAAGGCCTAAATGAAAAAAAGAAACAATTTAAAAGTTTCGCTCATGTCTTGACAAGGTATCAAAGCAAACCCCATATTTTTTGCTTTTAAACTAATAAAGATATATCAATAAACAATTAGCGATGTAATGGTTTTTGCGCGCGCTGGCCGACTGCCGCCGCTGCGCCGAGATTTCCTATACCCTTGTATATATGACGTCATGGTGTGGCAAATGTAGCATTTTAATTCGATTTGGGCTCCCTTATATAGGATAACAGAAACATTTTCAATGTTAATAGAAAATAAAAATGTCTGAATCAGAAATGAATAATGAACCAGAGGTAGAACCATATAAACTATCTGAAATATTTTCAATAATACCAGAGTTTGACGGAGATCAAATCTTTTTACAAACATTTCTAAATGCATGTGATTGTGCTTTTGGCATGTCAACCGGTAACCAAAAACTCTTATTAGTTATTCACATTAAAAATAAACTAAGAGGTAGAGCAGCCCAATTAATAAATTCTAGAAATCCATCTTCGTATTTTGAAATAAAACAACTTTTAAATTCTCATTTTGGTGATACTAGAGATTTATCATCATTAATTCAAGACCTACAAAGAGTTAAACAACTACCAAATGAATCGCCTTTAATATTTTTAATGCAAAAATGCATGCAAATATTCAAAAATCCAGTTTAACAAATAATGAAAAACAAGCACAAATTTGTTTAATCGAATCTATGGCATTAAACACATTATTAACAGGATTAGACCCACGTATAGGACATATTATTCGTGCTAGTAATCCAAAAGACATTATCGAAGCTCAAATTCGTATTCGAAGAGAGTTACAACTTTCTTATTTTGAAAATCAGAAACAAAATAAATTGAATACAGTTAGATTTCCACAAAATCAACCTATTAAAAGACCAAATTTGTCACCACCAAAGTGTACATCTTGTGGACGTTTAGGACATCTATCCAGAGACGATTTATGTCGTGCAAGACAAATGAATAATAATAATTATACTCATTTTAACCCACAAAATACCAACAATTTTCAAAGACAACCTCAACATTTTACACAAAGTCAAAATGTTAATCAAAGACCATATTTTCAACAAAATAATTCAAACAATCAACAACGCCCTTCAGTAATTCAACAACGCCCTTCAGTAATTCAAAGAAATCCTAATTTTAATAATAATAATCACAGAGCACATTTTATAAATCAAGATTATTCAACTTATGATTATTCAAATGAATATTCAAACAATTATTCTGATAATTACTCAAATAATTATTCTGAAAATTATTCTGATAATTTTTCAAATGATTACTTTTATGATAATTCTCCAAATTCTCAAGATTATTCAAATTATTACTCTGAGCAAGAATATGATGACTATCAAAACTACGATAATGCTCAACAGCAAAATTTTCATTTGCGTTCCGACCAAAACCATCCTCCGGATACACAGAAAACGGACACAAACGAAATTCAAACGAATTTTCAAACTTTGAATTTAAACCATACGAATCAATCCCAAGAACAGAAATTTACTTAAAACCTTTTTTCACTGTAGACATTAAAAGTTTATACTACATTAATGACATAACAAACACATACAAAATATTAATTGATACAGGTGCAGGAATTTCAATTTTTAAAGAAAACACAGTTAAAAAATATCCACAAAGAATACCAGAAAATATTTCAATTCAAGGAATTACTAACGAGAAATTATTAATAACTCAGTCTACTTTAATTCCTTTTAAAACAAATGATCCTCACAAAGTTTTTATTTACAACTTAGATATAGACTTTGACGGAATCTTAGGATCAGATTTCCTTGAACATTATCAATGCACAGTTGATTTAAAAAATAGAAAATTGATAACAAATTTTAAAACGGTGCCTTTATTTAAAATTGAAGATACACTGAGAGAACAAAATTTAAATTCTGAACAAATTAAAAATGAAATAAATATTAATGGAAGAACAGAACAAATTTTTAAATTAAAATGTAATTTACAAAATACTGATGCAATTTTATCTAAACAAGACAAAGAAAAAGTTTATATTCCAAATGCGTTAGTTCATGTTAATGAACATGGAGAATTTTTGACATCAATAATTAATTGTAATGCTATTCCAAAATCAATTAATTTTTCCGATATTCAAATTGAACCTTACATTTCACAAACAATTTTAAATTATCAAACAAATAATAATTATCAAACAAATAATTATTTTCCAAATTCAAATCAAACTGATAGAATTCAAACAATAAAATCACAACTTAGGACTGATCATTTAAATGATGAAGAAAAAGAACTTATAACTAATTTATGTCTCGAATTTCAAGATATTTTCTATTTAGAAAATGATGTCTTAACTTTTACAAATGAAATTAAACACTCAATTGATACAAACAATGCTAAACCAATATACACTAAATCTTACAGATACCCACAAATACACAAAGAAGAAGTTAGAACACAAATCAGTAACATGTTAAAGCAACGTATTATTCGTCCTTCAATTTCTCCTTGGTCCTCTCCAGTTTGGATTGTTCCAAAAAAATTAGATGCTTCTAAAAAACAGAAATGGCGTATTGTTATTGATTATAGGAAGTTAAATGAACTTACAATCGATGATAAGTACCCCTTACCTAATATTTCCGATATTTTAGATCAGTTAGGTAAATGTGAATATTTCTCAACACTTGACCTTGCTTCAGGATTTCATCAAATTGAAATCAATCCTTCAGATATTTCCAAAACGGCTTTTTCTGTAGAAAATGGTCATTACGAGTTTGTCAGAATGCCATTCGGACTTAAAAATGCCCCTTCGACTTTTCAACGAGTCATGGACAATATTTTATTAGGAATTCAAAATGAAAGATGTTTAGTTTACATGGATGATATAATAATTTATTCTCCAACTATTCATGAACACATTTCCAGACTTAAAGAAGTTTTTCAAAGATTACAAAAGGCAAATCTTAAAATACAACCAGATAAATGTGAATTTCTTAAAAAAGAAGTTGCATACTTAGGACATTTAATAACTCCAGAAGGTGTTAAACCCAATCCAGAAAAAGTTTCATGTATTCAAAATTTTCCACAACCCAAAAATCCGAAAGAAATAAAATCTTTCTTAGGCTTAGCTGGATATTACCGTCGATTTATCTCAAACTTTGCAAAATTATCAAAGCCTTTAACAAGACTTTTGCAAAAAGATGTTCCATTTATTTTTAATCAGGATTGTTTAGATTCTTTTGAAGAACTTAAGAGTTCTTTGACTTCAAATCCTATTCTGATATATCCAGAGAAATAGAAGGGATAGAGAATGAGCGTCAACATGCGCAGAAGGTCTAATCAAGTTGGGCGCCATATTCCAGGTGTTCGTGTCATTTTGTATATAGGTGGTAATCTATAAGTAATCAAATATCAATTTGCTCTTTTCAACCATACGGGGGGCAATTTAAATTTAGTGAAATTCTATCATTTATTATGGTTAGCTAACATTAATATGATTTATTTAATTATCAGTTTCAAAACTGCGTACAATATTGGTATAAAATACACTAAATATACGAATATTCTGACAAAAGACGCTACGGACAGATGACCTTTTCGTCGTTCGAACACTCGAAATGATATTAAATAAGTATTTACAATATTTCATGTTTACTTGTACTGAATTACGCATTTCAATTTAAAATTTTTGCAAATTTGGTAAAAATTGTTCTAAAAACTTTTTGTTCAAGTTGTATATTCATAAAAAACATTTGGTACATGATGTAATCGGGATATTAATATATTTAACAGAAATTGATATTTAAATTGTAATTCTAACTAGCTTGACAAACAATGTCTTCTCCGGGCCGAAATCAACAATCTCTGACATTCAACTGTTTCCAAAGCCTACTACTCCGCTACTCGCAAACATCAGCTGACACGGGGTGAAGGCACGGCGTGAAAATGACTGCCTATCATAAGGATCATAGGCGTCGATAACATTCGGCCATTCCTGACTTATGAGTGTCCTCACTCCTCTGAATCACACTAAAAGGACATAAATAATCAGAACCTTTTAAAATGGCATTTTTAAATGATGAAATAAAAATATTTATTAGCTGGTTTGCTGCTGAGCTATATCTTTATCAGCTAATTGCTACCATTGTTACATCACACTAAAAGGACAAAAATAATCAGAATCGTTTTTAAAGGCAAACATTTTTAAATGCTGAAATAAAAATATATGTTAGATTGATTGCTGCTGATACTAGACAATTGATACAAAACCAATTGCCAAAACCTTATCAGCCAATTGTTACCATTATTACAACACACTAAAGGAGAAACATAATCAGAATCGTTTAAAGGACATTTTTTAAATGCTGAAATAAAAATATATGTTAGATTGTTTGCTGCTGATATAGAACAATTGATACAAAACCAATTGACAAAACCTTATCAGCTAATTGTTACCATTGTTACATCACTCTAAAAGGAGAAACATAATCAGAATCGTTTAAAGGACATTTTTTAAAAGCTGAAATTAAAAAATATCGTTCGATTGGTTGCTGCTGATACTAGACAATTGATACAAAACCAATTGACAAAACTTTATCAGCTAATTGTTACCATTATTACAACACACTAAAAGGAGAAACATAATCAGAATCATTTAAAGGACATTTTTAAAAGCTGAAATAAAAATATAGTTAGATTGTTTACTGCTCATACTGGAGCTACGTCTTATTTGCTACTTAAATAAATAAAAATAGAATATCGTAACTCACTCAGAAACAATACTCAAAAACTCATGATGGACAAATAAATTATTCAGGGACAAAAGACAATTTTAAAAGGTAAAATAAACGAATTACTTATTATATATTGGTGTTACACGCAATCTGCAGCTTGCGTGCAACAAAATAAAGTTAAATCTCAACTCTAAAATCTTAAATCTAAATTGTAAATTCTAAATCTAAAACCTAAAATCTAACTATGGGCCCACGCCTATTCCAGCCACTGGAAAAGAGAGCAATCCGGGTCGAACTAACCAGACCGAATACCGGGACTCATCCCTATTCGCAAGTCTTGTCCGCCCTACTCACAAAGCATCTAGGTGGTAAACTCATACCTTAGCAACCACCACACGCCTTTTCCAGCTATCATACTAACGTATACCTTGAAAAAGAGAGTACCGGGTAGAACTAACCCTACTCCTTCTTTTTCCTATCCTAATACACGTCTGAATCTACCATAACCAAGTCCATAGCTTGCCAAACCTAGCTATTCCACAATACTTGTTCTTTGACCGTGCATACCATTCTTGGATGTTTCTAACTTCATATCAACCAATCCTCAGCTGCTTAGAAATTTAAATGAACCTGTCTACCATGGAGATTGACTGGATCCTATTAGCTGTGTCGAAGTGATCCTTAGCAGATCCTTAGTAGATCTGACGCTGAATATAGTTCGCTACGCATCCAATTTTTCTTTTAATCCGCTTGATATTTCGCATAATTCGCTACTAATTTAACGCCGACTTTATCATTTACGCCCGGAGGGATAAACGCAACTTATCCAGATACGCTCATTTTGCTCCTAGTGCTTAGATTCCACACAATCCAAACTGCATGTTTGAAACATTTTCAACCTAGATATCGTAATGCAACTTGTTACGCATACTAGAGATTATGCCTCTCTACTTGTCCCATTCCACGTGGATGTCCAACAGTATTCAGGTAGTGAGATATGGCTAGTTTATATTGAAAGTATTCGTTTTTTTTAGGTAAAAGGGTATCCCTAAATGATTTCTTTATTCGGGGTTGTAAAACTCATATATTAACGTCGCATAAAGATTTAAGTACATACCTAGGTAGCTTAGTTTATGTATTTTAAATTAAAATAATATAGTACCGCTTTATTTATTTTTGTTTACGCATAATATGAAAAGTGTATGCATTTGCTATAAGATTAAAAGATAATCAGTTGGCTAGTTGTATATTAACTATTAGACATTTTGTTAAAAACTATTTAAATGCATGTTTTTTACCTACTTTTAATGCTGAAAAAATACGTAAATTTACGTTTTGGTAATTAATGTTTTTTTTTGGTATTATATTTAGACTTACTGTTTGAACTGTCCTAATATACTGTTGCTAATATTTCTATTGCCGAAAGAATATAGTATTTCCGACAATATTTATTTTATGTCCTGCTTTAGTAGTTTGTTTTCAAGATATCTACAGCGTGTTGTGAAATCTACTATATAATAGTACTCTCGCGCCTAGAATTTTACCCATCTGGACATGTATGTACATGTATTTCTAATTAAAAGAAATTACACTTTTATTAAAAAGTAGCCCTGTGTACTTTAATAAGCGCTTCGTTCTCATCTTCTGCAAAGTTTTACACAACATTTTTAACATTCACAATGTGTTAATTTATTACAACACTACTCGAAGGGTTATTTGCTATTAAATATAGCGTATACGAAGAATAAAGTTCTTGAAATACTAGTGAAATACCTGAATTAAACTGAAAAACTCTGAAATATAATGAGGTGGTTAAAATTATATTATAATAATTGAAAAACTAATGTAATACTTATAAATTATGTGAATTTTTGATATAATTCTCAAGTGAATTTGCAAAACCTGAATTTCGGAACCTACTTAACTTTTCTACAACCATGTATTTATTCAACTATATAAATAGGTACAAAACAAAATAACTTTCTTAAAGACTACATTAAAAACAGCATCTTAAAATGAATTTTCAAATATTAGATCAAAAATTTGTAAACCTACTAGAAGCATTATGAGGTGTCTATAATAAATTAATATTCCTTAATAAACGTTTGATTTCATAAATGTTCAACTTTAAATTTTACATATCTACTATTTCTCTCTTGTATTTCTAATCACTAAAGATAATTACCAAGTACATTCATGTAACACCTAGTATATTTCTGATATAGACTACCTAAAGTTGAAAGTTTCAGTAAATTAAAAATATAGCTGAAATATTAATAACATCTATAACTAAACTTAAGGTAATAAAATAAGTAATAAGTAAAATGGGGTATAATTAAAAATATATATAAAAAAAAAGTATATTTATGAAACAATCGATAGTAGGTACTTCTGAAAAACTGAAAAACTTTTGAAGACTTTTTTACCTTTCTACATAAAGTCTTGAATATACCTGTATACCTATTATACTTGATATATTTTTTATTTACCTAATAAACAATGAAATTATTAAATTACTGTTCGACTTTTGGTTTAATATTTTTAATTAAAAAGCTCAACAAAATATTTCAACGCACAAAAAATAAAAATCATGTTTGAAAACCACTGTTCCACGTTTCGGCTTGATCAAGAAGTTTAATAGAGAATAAAATAACACATAACTCTAGAAATTTTATTCCTCAAGAGGACCATAGATGGATATTTATTTAACTTTTAATTTTAACAATAAAATTTTACTTTTTACGTGAAAAACTGTCTGTGTGCCGAGGTTCGCATCCATCTTCTTTGGCAAGCGAAATCGACCCTTATCAACCGACTACGGTAGCGCCCATGGTACAAAGAATACAAGGTATGATATTGCGCAGGTTGGTCGCTACGTCACAGGTGATAACAGGCGCTATTGGTCAGCACGCTCCGCGCGCCAGTTCAAATCGTCAAGATATTGTTATAAACCTGTTTTTTTTTGTTTATATACCGTCATTGAATTATCGCTAAGCAAGTTACTGTGGAGCAGTGCGTAAGGAGTCGGGCTAGGAAGCGAGAGACCGGAGTTCGAATCTCGGCCGGGACATAACTTTTTATTTATTTTTTTAAATACTGTTGTATTCTATAGTTTATTTTTGTAGTATAAAAAAAGAACTATTTATTCTGTTATTTTTTCATCTCCGGTATTAATATAAATTGACTGTTGGTACAATACCTCATTTAATATAAAATAATATTCTACTTTTTGAAATGTATCAGGCCCTAATTGTACCTAAAAGTAATATATTTTTAATGATATACCATATTGTAAACTATTTAATATTTCAGTCACTTAAAAAGTTAATTTGCATTGAATAATTGCCTACCATTAAAGGAAATTTGAGCTATATAATCTTTGATGGGCATATTCTGGGTATGCAAATACTTCCTCTAAATTTTGGGTGTCGTTCAACGGATTTATTCTCAAAACCAGAAACATCTACATATAAAAAGAAAAGCACAGGTCACTAATTATAATAAACTTCACCCTTGGAATTACTTCATCACAATTACAATACATTCATCTGCATTGGCATTTTCTACTTTTCGATGGGAAACTTCAACTTCCCAACATTTTTTAAATGATGTAACAATTCCTCTTGTGGTTACTTTTCCATAGATATCCTCATCTCTGTCCTCATGTGAATTCAGAGGCAATGAACATGAAAATTATTTACCATAAACATCGCAAACTAAAAACCTAATAAACAATTTTATACCGAATATAGAAATAAATTTAGTATTCTTACCTATTATTATCGTCCAAATCCATGTTAATAGATAATTATTTTTAAATATATTTTTGGAACTGCTGGTTTTAGTAATTATTAAATTAAACGAACTAAAAAGTCTTAAAAATAAACAATTCTTAACCATAACCCCAAAAATGCAGATCTCCTGTCAACTTTCTTTATTTTTTATTTATTCATTATTTTCCTAGCGACGTCACAGGTGGTATGCGCGAACTGAACGAAATTGGAGCCGCTATCGATCATACCTTGTATTCTTTGTACCATGGGTAGCGCCCTCTCTTCGAGACCCCTTGAACCACGAGGCGATTCATATCACTGAAATCCGAAATCGAAAAATCCGAACAATTACTTTAAACTCAAATCTGTCTCCATAGCAACAATTTTTACTGTATAAAAATACTACCTTAGAATTTATCTCGTAATTACCTTAGAATTTATCTCGATTTTTTTTTCTAGCCATTTTTAAAATACCTTTCAGAAGAGATTTGTTCAGATAATGTGTTGGCTCACTACCTTTTCCTGTTATCTTCCGGAGTCTGTAACTTGCAGGGGTGATATGACCCTTCTTTCCAGCACTCCATTTTTTTCCGCTAATATCTTCGAGCATTAGAACTAGCAGAATGATCCCTCCGGTTTTCTTTTCGCGCTTCGCCGATCCGACGACGGTATCCGAAATCCGACGCCTACGGGTACCCGTATCTGAGACGACCGATCACCGAATTGGTCCTCGAAACCGACGCATTTACGAAACGATATGGTCAAAGGTCGAAGTCAAGTCAATAGTCGTCAGTAAGTCAGAAATACGCCTGTACGGCCTAAGAACGCTGGATTAAACTCATCGCCACTTCTGATGTAATCGGGAGATTAATATATTTAACAGAAATCGATATTTAAAATGTAATTCTAACTAGCTTGACAAACAATGTCTTCTCCGGGCCGAAATCAACAATCTCTGACATTCAACTGTTTCCAAAGCCTACTACTCCGCTACTCGCAAACATCAGCGGACACGGGGTGAAGGCACGGCGTGAAAATGACTGCCTATCATAAGGATCATAGGCGTCGATAACAATAATTATTTTTGATGATTACCTACCTTGTATTTTTAATATAAACCTAGAAAAAATATGTTTTTGTTTTATTTTTTTTTATTCGTCCCTTCAAATTGTATTACAAAAACTGTGACATAACATGACCTCTAACAAATATTTTCATAATACATAAACATCATTGATTTTTTATTAAGCGTATTTATTAGTATTTTCCTGTTTTTGTCGACAATAAAAACTCAATTTTGTAATAGAACAATCAATTTTACTATGTTCGTATCTATCACGATTTCCGAGATACCAAAGTTCGTACCTATAGATTTGGTTCGTTATAAAAAGTTCGCAACAAATATATAAATAAATATGTATTATAAAAAAAAAACTGTTACCTGTAAGTTTGTAAAACACATTATGGTTCGTCTATAAGAAAAAATCTTTTTTTTTGCACAAAAGATGCTTGTCGATCCTTATTTGTCTAATAAAAAAAAAAAAAAAAAAAAAAAAAAAAAAAAAAATAATTTATTATTAAGAAATTAGATTATATGATTCAGAATTTAAGAAAATTTTTTTTAAAGATAAGAAAGTTTCTTCTCAACTGTAATATTGTAGAATTTGCCTTATTTATCTATTTAAATCACATGTGACAATCCCCTTACAAAAATACATACTGGAAGGTACTGATTAAATTTCATTGCATCAAATACATTTGCTATAAATCCTGGGTCACAATTTAAGGCCATTGCAAAATGCTTTGAGCTTCATCATAGATTTTACAAGAATAAAATGTAATATTGAAACCAAGTAACATTGTAAGCTTCATGACTAATAGTCTCATTTTAAAACATTTTAAATATATCTCGTTTAGGCACTTAGTGAATATTAAGTGATTTTCTCAGTGATTGTGGGTGACAGATACAAATTAATATATGTCCCATAACAGTTTTTAAATAAGAAACTTCTGCTACAGATTTATTTTCTTAAATTGCATAATACCCCTTTCTTCCTATAATAATATCTTGCCATTTTTTCAGTCCAATGTTCCTTGTTTTTACATTTGTAGGAAATGTACTAAAATTGTTGACTATAGAACTCGATACTATGTTTGAAAAAGCTTCATACCTTAAAGTGCATAAATCTAATTCTGAATGTCTCCCCTCTTGACACTCTGATCACTGTTGCTGCTAATGTAAGAAGTATTTAGCACAAAACTACGACTACCTACAACAAACTTACAATAAAAATGTTCAATTTTCGCTGTTCGATTAAAATACCCTATCTTATGTGTTCTTTTCCTCCAAATAACCTTCTTGTCAAGTAAGGAACAATCTTATTTGACATATTTCTGGTCACTTGAACTTGTTCTTTCATGGACACTATAAGATTGCACTGTTTTACAGAAGCGCGAACATTGATTCCAAGTATCTTCTTCCTCCACACGTATAAAACATCCTCTTAAAATGGCCAATCAGTAACACTTATTTTGACCATTCCCAGTTACAATCACGATTTTTACAAATCGCATTTAGGAAAACTAAAAATAAACAGTTTTGGATCATCTTTAAACACGATTATGTTGTATAAACTACATGAAAACTAATTCATTTTTCCCGGCGTATTAGCTTTTTTAGAATGACTATGACAATAAACAACAAGCCTTTTTGAATTAGTGCTTTAGGAATAATTGAGATATAGTAAAAATTTTAACTAGATAAAAACACAAACGAAAAAAAAACAAAACAAACAGATGTAAATTAAAGAGGGGAAGTGACAGCGAGACCTGGAAGATGTCTGCCATCTTGCCGTCGACGAAAATTTGGATGCGCACTCGTCGAAGCTCATTCTCCCACTACCATATCTCTGGATATACTCCAAATCTTGAAGAACCTTCCTATTAACAACAGATGCTAGTGCTTTTGCTATAGGAGCCCTTCTTTCAAAATGACAACATAGGAAAGATTTACCTATTCTTTTGCTTACTATCTAGAACTCTGTTGCGGCGCTGAAACAACATTATGCACTTATAGAGCGTGAACTTTTGGCAATTGTATGGGCAGTTAAACATTTTCGTCCATATATTTTTGGCAAAAGATTTAAAATTGTTACATATCAAAGTTTTATTTTATTTTATTTTCTAAATTAAAGACGCAGAGATAATTCGTTGGCGTTTAAAACTTGAAGAATATGATTACAAATTATTCCAAATCTGGGCAAAGCAATAAAAATGCAGATGCTTTATCTAGAATTAAATAATCATTTCAAAAAATGCGCACAAATTTATTTCCTAAAACAAAGTTTTCTATTTTGCCATCAAACGAAAATACACCTGATAGTGAACATGAAAAAGAAAATGAAGAAATGAAAATACAATTTTAAATAAAAAAAAAAAAAAAAAAAAAAATAAAAATGAAATATAAAATTTTTTTTTTTTTTTTTTTTTTTTTTTTTTTTTTTTTATTATTCAAAAATAAATTTTTTTTTTTTTTTTTTTTTATAAAAAAATAATAATCAATTTACCATTTTTGGCTAAAATAAAATACAAGAATTCATCATAAAATAATTGACGACATATTAGAAGAAAATCCAGACTTTCATTTTAAAAAGAAATAAATATTTTTAATAGTTAAAATGTTAAAAACATGAAATACTATATAATCCCTCTCGATTTTGATCCAACTACAGTAGTTTCTCTTTTAATTTATATTTAATCATAAGAACAAAATGAATTTAATTTAGCAGAAACCTACTACGTTGAAAATCAAATAACTCTCAATATTAGATAATATTTCTTATATTTTCGAAAGATTAAAGAAATTAAATTACACAATTTGTCAAAATATTGTTAGAACTCCAATAGATGATGAAAAACCTCAAATACTAGATCATTATCATAATGGCAAGAGTAATTTTCACCGAGGAATTAATGAAACTATTCGTCGTATTAAACAAAATATAATTGGCAAGGATTATCTAAGATGTTTGAAAAACTTTATTAAAAAATGTGAAACTTGTCAAAAGTTAAAAAGATCTCGAAAAAATTTAAGCAGACCCTTAGTGATTACCGAAACACCTAAAACTCCTTTTGAATGTATTAACAATGACATATTCGAATATCCCACTAGAAATTATGCCTTAACTATTAATGATGAACTTACAAAATTTACACAAGCTTATCCTATAAGTGATAAACAAGCTAGAACAATAGTAAATACTTTACTAGTTTTCTTCCAACATTATGGTACTCCCTTAAGAATTCACTGTGATCAAGGCCGTGAATTTAATAACACACTTATTAAAGACCTTTGTGAATTATATGACATTAAAATTAACATGTTTCAAGTGTAGACATCCTCAATCTAATGGCTCATTAGAAAGATTTCATGCCACTCTAAGTGAAATGATTAGAGCTCATTTAACAAGAATCCTCAAAGAATATTCTTTTAATGATTTATACCTTATACCAGTTATTGTTATAGATAAAAATACCTCGCCCGCCGAGAGAGATCTCCGAGGGATTTACTCCATATGAATTAATCTTCGGACATACATCTTCAAGATCACCTGAAGCTTTATATAATGAAGAGAAATTAATATCTAAATATATTAGAGACTTAAATAATAGAATGCGGTTTTATTATAGAACAGCTAGAGAAAAAACTGTATTAAAAAAAGAATCACAAATTACGAATAAAAATCAAAATATCTTTAACGGACCTTTTGATATTCAAGAAATTTTTCAAAATTCTGCTATTGTATTAAACCCTGAAACTCAACAAACATCTAAA